>NW_026992278.1:0-224053 GCF_028769735.1 Zonotrichia leucophrys gambelii
TATGGGATATGGATTGGGATTGGGGATATGGGATTGTGCCCGAGTGCCAGCCGGGATTCCGGCCCGGGGATGGCGGGGACTGCATCGGTGAGGGGTTGGGATTGGGGTTTGGGGTTTGGGATTTGGGATTGGGATTGGGGATATGGGATTGTGCCCGAGTGCCAGCCGGGATTCCAGCCCGGGGATAGTGGGGACTGCATTGGGGGGTTGGGATTGGGGTTTGGGATTTGGGATTGACCTGAGTGCAGCGGGATTCGGCAGGGACTGCGGGGACGGCATCGGTGAGGGATTGGGATTGGATTTGGGGTTTGGGATTTGGGGTTTGGGATTGGGGATTGGGATTGTGCCCGAGTGCCAGCCGGGATTACGGCCCGAGGATGGTGGGGACTGCATTGGTGAGGGGTTGGGATTGGAATATGGGATATGGGGACAGTGGGATGTGGGATTTGGTATTTGGGATTGGGATACGGGATCAAGATGGGGATATGGGATATGGGGACTGGGATGTGGGATGTGGAGACTGGGATGGAGATATTGGGAATATTGGGATATGGGGACTGGAGTGGGAATGGGGATATGGGGATGGAAGTGGGGATATGGGACATGGGGACTGGGCTGGGGATGTGGACACTGGGATGGAGATATTGGGAATATGGGATATGGGGACTGGGATGGGAATGGGGATATGGGGATATGGGAACTGGGGACATTGGGATTGGGATGGGAATGGGGAAATGGGGATTGAGATTGGGATATGGGACAGGGATGGGAATAGGGACTGGCATGAGAATGGGGACACTGGGATTGGGATTGACACAGGGATGGAGGTGGTCCGGGGTTCTGAATGTCCCTATCCTGATGTCCCTGACTGTCCCCAATTGTCCCCATGTCCCCACTGCAGACGTGGACGAGTGCCAGGAGTACGGGGCCGGGCTGTGCGGGGCTCAGCGCTGCGAGAACATTCCGGGCTCCTATCGCTGCGTGCCCGAGTGCCAGCCGGGATTCCGGCCCGGGGACGGCGGGGACTGCATCGGTGAGGGGCTGGGATTGGGATTGGGATTGGGATTTGGGATATGGGATTTGGGATATGGGATATGGGATATGGGATTGTGCCCGAGTGCCAGCCGGGATTCCGGCCCGGGGACGGCGGGGACTGCATCGGTGAGGGATTGGGATTGGGTTGGGATTGGGATTGGGGTTTGGGATATGGGATATGGGATATAGGATTGGGGATATGGATTGTGCCCGAGTGCGGCCGGGATTCCGGCCGGGGACGGCGGGGACTGCATCGGTGAGGGGTTGGGATTGGGGTTTGGGATTTGGGATTTGGGATATGGGATTGGGATATGGGATTGGGATATGGGATATGGGATATGGGATATGGGATATGGGATTGGGGATATGGGATTGTGCCCGAGTGCCAGCCGGGATTCCGGCCCGGGGACGGTGGGGACTGCATTGGTGAGGGATTGGGGATTGGGATTGGGGTTTGGGATTGGGATTTGGGAATTTGGGATTAGGATGGGGACATGGATATGGTATTGGGAGGGGATGTGGGGACTGGGATGGGAATGGGGACATGGGGACACAGGGACAGGGATGGACATGGGGACACAAGGACTAGGATGCACACAGGGACTGGGCTGGGCACACAGGGGGACAAAGTCCATCCCCGGGGGTGACCAAGGACCTCAGGATGTCCCCAACCCTTTGTCCCACCAGACGTGGACGAGTGCTCCAACGGGACCCTGTGCGGTGCCCACGCCACCTGCCACAACCTGCCCGGCTCCTTCCAGTGCGCCTGCGACCCCGGCTATGAGACCGCCCGGCACGGCCACCACTGCGTGGGTACGGCCACCAACCCTGGGGACACGGCCACCAGCCCTGGGGACACGGCCACCAACCCTGGGGACACGGCCACCAACCTGGGGACACCCAAATCCCTGTCCCTGTGTCCCCATTCCCATCCCATCCCAATCCCTGCGACCCCGGCTATGAGACCGCCCGGCACGGCCACCACTGCGTGGGTACGGCCACCAACCCTGGGGACACGGCCACCAGCCCTGGGGACACCCAAATCCCTGTCCCTGTGCCCCAAATCCCTGTCCCATCCCAATCCCTGCGACCCCGGCTATGAGACCACCCGGCACGGCCACCACTGCGTGGGTACGGCCACCAGCCCTGGGGACACGGCCACCAGCCCTGGGGACACAGCCACCAACCCTGGGGACACAGCCACCAGTCCTGGGGACACCCAAATCCCTGTCCCTGTGTCCCTGTGTCCATCCCTGTGTCCCCATTCCCATCCCATCCCAATCCCTGCGACCCCGGCTATGAGACCGCCCGGCACGGCCACCACTGCGTGGGTACGGCCACCAGCCTGGGGACACGGCCACCAACCCTGGGGACACGGCCACCAACCCTGGGGACACCCAAATCCCTGTCCCTGTGTCCCCATTCCCATCCCATCCCAATCCCTGCGACCCCGGCTATGAGACCGCCCGGCACGGCCACCACTGCGTGGGTACGGCCACCAACCTGGGGACACGGCCACCAGCCCTGGGGACACGGCCACCAACCCTGGGGACACCCAAATCCCTGTTCCTGTGCCCCAAATCCCTGTCCCAGTGTCCCCATTCCCATCCCAAATCCCAAATCCCCCAAATTTCCAACTCCTAATACCCCAAATCCCCAACCCCAAATCTCCCAAATCCCAAATCCCCAAACCCCCCAAGCCCCAAATTCCCAATCCCAAATTCCCAACCCCAAATCCCAAATTCCCAACCCCAAATCCCAAACCCCAAACCCCAAACCCCAAATCCCAAATTCCCAAACCCCAAATCCCCCAAATCCCCAAACCCCAAATCCGCCAATCTCAACCCCCAAAATATCAAACCCCAAACCAAATCCCCCAACCCCAAACCCCCAAACCCCAAATCTCCCAAACCCCAAACCCCCAAGTCCCCTGATCTCAACTCCCGAAATATCAAAACCCCAAATCCCACCAATCTTAACCCCCAAAATGTCAAACCCTCCAAATCCCAAACCTCCAAACCCCAAACCTCCAACCCCAAATCCCCCCAATCCCAAACCCACCCCCAAACCCCAAATCCCAACGATCCCAAACCCAAACCCACTCCCCAAATCTCAAATCCCCAACCCCAAATCCCAAACCCCCAAATCCCCAAACCCCAAATCCCCAAACCCCAAACACCAAATCCCCAAACCCCAAACACCAAACCCCAAATCCCCAACCCCAAACCCCAAATCCCCCAAATCCCAAACCCTAAACCCCACATCCCCAATCCCAAATCCCCCAAACCCCAAACCCAAATCCCCCAAATCCCCAATCCCAATTCCCCAAATCTCAAATCCCCAAACCCCAAACACCAAACCCCAAATCCCCCAACCCCAAAACCCAAATCCCCCAAATCCCAAACCCTAAACCCCACATCCCCAATCCCAAACACCAAATCCCCAAACCCATTTCCCCAAATCTCAAATCCCAAAACCCAAATCCCGAATCCCCAACCCCAAACCCCAAACCCCCAAACCCAAACCCCAAATCCCCCAAATCCCAAATCCCAATTCCCCAAATCTCAAATCCCCAAACCCCAAATCCCGAATCCCCAACCCCAAACCCCGCAGACGTGGACGAGTGCCAGACCCTCCGCGGCGTTTGCGGGGCCGAGCGCTGCGAGAACGTCGAGGGCTCCTTCCTGTGCCTGTGCCCCGACTCCCGGCAGGAGTTCGACCCCGTCAGCGGCCGCTGTGGGGCCCTGCCCACCCCACAGAGCCCCGAAATCAGAGCCCAGATCCCCCAAATGCGGCCCCAAACCCCACAGAGCCCACAAATCCCCCAGAACCCACAAATGCGACCCCAAAGCCCCGAAATCAGACCCCAAACCCCCCAAACTGGACCCCAAATTCGACCCCAAAGTCCCGAAATCAGACCCCAAATCCCCCAAACTGGACCCCAAACCAGACCCCAAACTCCCCAAACCAGACCCCAAAGTCCTGAAATCAGACCCCAAACCCCTCAAATTGGACCCCAAACCAGACCCCAAACTCCTCAAACCCGACCCCAAAGTCCCGAAATCAGACCCCAAAGCCCCCAAACCAGACCCCAAATCCGACCCCAAAGTCCTGAAATCAGACCCCAAACCCGACCCCAAAGCCCCCAGAGCCGACCCCAAAGCCCTGCTGGGGATTTTGGGGTGGCCTCGTGTTTCAGTAGGGCCTGTGGGGTCCTGGCCCCCAACGTGACCCACCCGCAGTGCTGCTGCACCCTGGGGTGGGCATGGGGGGCACAGTGCCCCGGGCAGCCCTGCCCCGCACCTGGCACAGGTGAGGGACACCCCAAAAACCCCGGGTGGGATTTGGGGGGATTTAGGGGTTTTTGGGGGGGATTTTGGGGGGATTTAGGGGTGGTTTTTGGATATATGAGCAGATTTGGGGTGGATTTGGAGGGGATTTGGGTTGGGCATGGGGGGCACAGTGCCCTGCCCAGCCCTGCCCCGCACCTGGCACAGGTGAGGGACACCCCAAAAACCCCGGGTGGGATTTGGGGGGATTTAGGGTTTTGGGGGGGGGATTTTGGGGGATTTAGGGTGGTTTTGGATATATGAGCAGATTTGGGGTGGATTTGGGGTGGGCATGGGGGGCACAGTGCCCTGGGCAGCCCTGCCCCGCACCTGGCACAGGTGAGGGACACCCCAAAAACCCCGGGTGGGATTTAGGGTGATTTGGGGGGATTTCGAGTGGGATTCAAGGGGAATAGAGGGGATTTTAGGGGGATTTGTGGTGGATTTAGGGTGGGTTTGGGTTGGGCATGGGGGGCACAGAGCCCTGCCCAGCCCTGCCCCACACCTGGCACAGGTGAGGGACACCCCAAAAACTCCGGGGGGCATTTAGGAGGGATTTTAGGGAATGGGGTGGATTTTAGGGGGATTTGGGATGGATTTGGGGTGGGGTTTGGAGTGGGATTTGGGGTCCATTTGGGGTGGATTTAGGGTGGGATTTGGGGTCCATTTAGGGTGGGATTTGGGGGGATTTGTGATGGATTTGGGTGGGGGGATTTAGGGGGCATTTGGGGTGGGATTTGGAGTCTGATTTAGAGGCTTTGGGGGAGGATTTGGGGTGGAATTTGGGTGGGATTTGGAGTGGGGTTTGGGGTGGATTTGGTGGGCGAAATTTTGGGTGGATTTGGGGTTGATTTGCGGTGGATTTGGGATGGATTTGGGGTGGATTTTGGGTGGATTTTGGGGAATTTGAGGTAGGATTTGGGTGGGTTTTGGGGGTGGATTTGCAGTGGATATGGAGTGGGTTTTGGGGTGGATTTGCAGGGGGGGATTTCGGGTAGATTTGGGGTTGATTTGCGGTGGATTTGAGATGGATTTGGGGTTGATTTTGGGTGGGATTTGGGGTGGATTTGAGGCAGATTTTGGGTGGATTTCAGGATGGGATTTGGGGAGATTTTGGTTGGAAATTGGGGTGGATTTGGGGTTGATTTTGGGGGAATTTGGGGTTGATTTTGGGTGTATTTGGTGTCAGATTTGTGGTTGATTTGTGGTGGGATTTGGGGCGCATTTGGGGTGAATTTGGGGTGGGATTTGGGTTAGGATTTGAGGTGCGTTTGAGGGGGTATTTGGGGTGGGATTTAGGGTGGATTTGGAACCCCAAAAATGATTTGGGCAGATTAAATTGCGGGGAAAAGTGGGGAGGGCACAAACAGAATTTGGGAGGGGTGGGGGGGTGTCCTGTGCAGAATTTTGGGGTCCCTGACCCCCCCCTGTGCCCCCCCCCCCCAGATGCTCACCTGGCCCTGTGTCCCCACGGGCCCGGGCGCCTCCCCGAGACCCCCCAGGGCCCCCCCACAGGTGAGTCCAGGACCACTCCCCCCCCCTCCAAGGGAAGACCCCCACCCTCTGTCACTTTGGGGGGGTCCCTGTGTCCCTTTAGCCATTGGGGGGGGGGGCACTTCAGGTGGTCCCTGGGGGGGGTCCCTGTGCTTTTGGGGATCTTTATGATTTTGGGGGGGGTCCCTGTTCCTTTAGGGGGTGTCTCTGTCACTTTGGGGGGGGGGTCTTTGTGATTTTGGGGGGTCTCTGAGGGGGTCCTGGGGGGTCTCTGTCACTTTGGGGGGGTCCCTGTGTCCCTTTAACCATGGGGGGGGTCCCTGGGGGGTCCCTGTGCTTTTGGGGGTCTTTATGATTTTGGGGGGTCCCTGTTCCTTTAGGGGGTGGTCTCTGTGACTTTGGGGAAGTCTTTATGATTTTGGGGGGTCCCTGTGACTTTGGGGGAGTCTCTGTGTCGCTTTTACCCTGGGGGGGTTCCTGTGATTTCAGGGTGTGTCCCTGTGACTTTTGGGGGGTCTTTATGATTTTGGGGGGCTCCTTGTTCTTTTAGGGGGTGTCTCTGTCACCTTGAGGGTGTCCCTGTGATTTGGGGGGTGTCCCTGTCCCTCTGGGGTGTGATTTCGGGGGGTGTCGCTGTGATTTTGGGGTGTCCCTGTCACATTTTGGGGTGATTTTGGGGTGATTTTGGGGTGTCTCTGCCCCCCAGATGTGGATGAGTGCTCCCTGTTCGGGCCCGAGCTCTGCCGGGGGGGGCTCTGTGTCACTCTGGGGGTGTCCCTGTCACATTTTGGGGTGATTTTGGGTGATTTTGGGTGTCTCTGCCCCCAGATGTGGATAGTGCTCCCTGTTCGAGCCCGAGCTCTGCCGGGGGGGCTCTGTGTCACTGTGGCGGTGTCCCTGTCACTCTGGGATGTCTCTGTGATTTCGGGGTGATTTTGGGGTGATTTTGGGGTATTCGGGTGATTTTGGGTGTCCCTGTCACATTTGGGGTGATTTTGGGGTGTCTCTGCCCCCAGATGTGGATGAGTGCTCCCTGTTCGGGCCCGAGCTCTGCCGGGGGGGGCTCTGTGTCAACGCCGCCCCCTCCTTCAGCTGCTTCTGCCCCAGCGGCTTCTACTTCGAGCAGGAGCACCTGCAGTGCGTGGGTGCGTGCCACACACCTGCCAGGACCTGCCGGGACCTGTTTGTGTCTGTCTGTACCTGCCAGGACCTGCCGGGACCTGTCTGTGTCTGTCTGTACCTGCCAGGACCTGTTTGTGTCTGTCTGTACCTGTTTGTGTCTGTCTGTACCTGCCGGGACCTGTCTGTGTCTGTCTGTACCTGCCAGGACCTGTCTGTACCTGTCTGTGTCTGTCTGTACCTGCCAGGACCTGTCTGTGTCTGTCTGTACCTGTCTGTGTCTGTCTGTACCTGCCAGGACCTGTCTTTGTCTGTCTGTACCTGTTTGTGTCTGTCTGTGTCTGTCTGTACCTGCCACACACCTGCCGGGACCTGCCGGGACCTGTTTGTGTCTGTCTGTGTCTGTCTGTGTCTGTCTGTACCTGTCTGTGTCTGTCTGTGTCTGTCTGTACCTGCCAGGACCTGTCTGTACCTGTCTGTCTGTCTGTACCTGTTTGTGCCTGTCTGTACCTGTCTGTGTCTGTCTGTACCTGTCTGTGTCTGTCTGTACCTGCCAGGACCTGTCTGTGTCTGTCTGTACCTGCCAGGACCTGGCTGTGTCTGTCTGTACCTGTCTGTGTCCCTCTGTACCTGCCAGGACCTGCCAGGAACTGTTTGTGTCCATCTGTACCTATCTATACCTGCCAGGACCTGTCTATGTCTGTCTGTATCTGCCACACACCTGCCAGGACCTGCCGGGACCTGCCGGGACCTGGCTGTGTCTGTCTGTACCTGTCTGTGTCTGTCTGTACCTGCCAGGACCTGTTTGTGTCCATCTGTACCTGTCTGTATCTGCCAGGACCTGCCGGGACCTGTTTGTGTCTGTCTGTGTCTGTCTGTACCTGCCAGGACCTGTTTGTGTCTGTCTGTGTCTCTTTGTACCTGCCAGGACCTGCGGACCTCGCTCTGTCTGTACCTGCTGAGTACCCCCTAAACTCCCCTAATTCCCCCCCAAACCCCCCAAAATCCCCCTAAACTCACCTTATACCCCAAACTCCACAACTAAGATCCCAAATCCCCCTCCCCCAAATTCCCCGTCTAAACTCCCCAAATCTCCCCCCAAAATCCCTCCTAAACTCACCTCATACCCCCCAAAATCCTCCTAAACCCCCCTAAATCCTCCCTGCCTCAAATCCCCCAAATCTCCCCCAAACCCCTAAAAACCCCCAAATTTCCCCCCAGACAACGACGAGTGTGCGCGGCGGCCGAGGCCGAGCCGGCCTGACCCCCTCAACTCCCAAATCCCCCTAAACTCCCAAAATTCCCCAAAATCCCCCTAAACTCACCTTAAACTGCCCAAATCCCCCCTAAATCTCCCCGAATCCCCCCAAATCTCCCCAAATCCCCCAAATCTCCCCAAACCCCCTAAATCCCCCAAAATTCCCAAATTTTCCCCCCCAGACAACGACGAAAGGGGCGGCGGCCGAGGCCGAGCCGTGCCTGACCCCCCTAAACTCACCTTAAACCACCCCAAAATCCCCCCTAAATCTCCCCAAATCCTCCCAAATCTCCCCAAATCCCCCTTAAATCTCCCAAATCCCCCCGAATCTCCCAAATCCCCCTAAACACCCATAAATCCCCCTAAGTCTCCCAAATCCCCCTAAATCTCCTCAAATCCCCCCAAACCCCAAAACCCCCAAAATCCCCCAAATTTCACCCCCAGACAACAACGAGTGCGCGGCGGCCGAGGCCGAGCCGTGCCTGACCCCCCTTAACTCCCCAAATCCCCAGCCCAAAATCCCCCTTAAACCTCTCAAATCCCCCCAAATTCCACTAAACCCCAAACTCCCCAAATCCCCCCTAAAACTCAATTTACACCCCCAAACTCCCCCATAACTCACCTAAACCACCCCAAACTCCCCAAACCCTCTTAAACTGCCTCAACCCCCCCAACTCCCCCAAAATCCCCCCTAAACTCTCCCTTAATTATACCCCTCAAAATCCCCCTAAATTCACCTTATACCCCCCCAAAATCCCCTCTAAACCCCCCCAAACACCTCAATTCCCCCCCAAACACCCCAAATCCCTCAAACACCCCAAAACCCCCAAATTTCCCCCCATACAACAACGATGCGCGGCGGCCGAGGCCGAGCCGGGCCTGACCCCCTAAATTCACCTTAAACCGCCCCAAAATCCCCCTAAACACCCATAAATCCCCCCTAAGTCTCCCAAATCCCCCAAATCTCCCACAAACCCCCATAAATCCCCCAAAATCCCCAAATTTTCCCCCCAGACAACGAGGAGTGTGCGGCGGCCGAGGCCGAGCCGGCCTGACCCCCTAAATTCACCTTAAACCGCCCCAAAATCCCCCTAAACACCCAAAATCCCCCCAAATCTCCCCAAATCCCCTTAAATCTCCCAAATCCCCCGAATCTCCCCAAACCCCCTAAAACTCCCCAAATCCCCCTAAACACCCATAAATCCCCCTAAGTCTCCCCAAATCCCCCTAAATCTCCCAAATCCCCCTAAAACTCCCCAAATCCCCCCTAAACACCATAAATCCCCCCTAAGTCTCCCAAATCCCCCCAAAATCCCCCCAAATCCCCCTAAAACTCCCCAAATCCCCTAACACCCCATAAATCCCCCCTAAGTCTCCCAAATCCCCCCTAAATCTCCTCAAATCCCCCCAAACCCCAAACTCCCCCAAAATTCCCCAAATTTCCCCCCCAGACAACAACGAGTGCGCGGCGGCCGAGGCCGAGCCGGGCCTGACCCCCCTAAACTCCCCAAATCCCCCCGCCCAAAAATCCCCTTAAACCTCTCAAAATCCCCCCAAATTCCACCTAAACTCCCAAACTCCCCCAAATCCCCCCTAAACTCAATTTACACCCCCCAAACTCCCCCCATAACTCACCTTAAACCACCCCAAACCTCCCCAAACCCCTCTTAAACTGCCTCAACCCCCCCCAACTCCCCCCAAAATCCCCTCTAAACCCCCCAAACACCTCAATTCCCCCCCCAAACACCCCAAATCCCTCAAACACCCAAAACCCCAAATTTCCCCCCCCAGACAACGACGAGTGCGCGGCGGCCGAGGCCGAGCCGGGCCTGACCCCCCTAAACTCCCCAAATCCCCCCAAGAACCCCCCTAAAACTCCCCAAATCCCCCCTAAACACCCATAAATCCCCCCAAATCTCCCCAAATCTTCCCCAAACCCCAAAACCCCCAAATTTCGCCCTCAGACAACAACGAGTGCGCAGCGGCCTAGGCCGAGCCGGGCCTGACCCCCCTAAACTCCCCAAATCCCCCCAAGAATCCCCTAAAACCCCCCAAATCCCCCCTAAACACCCATAAATGCCCCCCAAATCTCCCCAAATCCCCCCTAAACACCCATAAATGCCCCCCAAATCTCCCCCAAACCCCCAAAATTCCCCAAATTTCGCCCCCAGACAACGACGAGTGCGGGGCGGCCGAGGCCGAGCCGGGCCTGACCCCCCTAAACTCACCTTAAACCGCCCCAAAATCCCCCCTAAACACCCATAAATCCCCCCCAAATCCCCCCAAATCCCCCTAAACACCCATAAATCCCCCCCAAATCCCCCAAATCTCCCCCAAACCCCCAAAATTCCCCAAATTTCGCCCCCAGACAACGACGAGTGCGCGACGGCCGAGGCCGAGCCGTGCCTGACCCCCCTCAACTCCCCAAATCCCCCAAGAAGCCCCCTAAAACTCCCCAAATCCCCCTAAACACCCATAAATCCCCCCAAATCTCCCCAAATCTCCCCAAAACCCCCCAAATCCCCCAAATTTCGCCCCCAGACAACGACGAGTGCGCGGCGGCCGAGGCCGAGCCGTGCCTGGGGGGGCTCTGTGTCAACACGGTGGGCTCGTACCTGTGCTCCTGCCCCCCCCCGCTCGTCCTGGACCCCTCCCAGCGCCGCTGCGTGGCCAACGACACCGACCCGGGTGGGTCTGGGGGCTCCTCGGGGCTCCCCGAGATCGGGGGGGGTCAGGGGAGCGCGGGTTGGGGGGTTTAGGGGGGATTTTGGGGGGATAGGAGGGGTTTGAGGGGGATATAATGGGGATTTCGGGGGGTTTTGGGGGGGTTAGGAGGGGGTTTAGGGGGGCTCGGATGGGTTTTGGGGGGTCCTCGGGGGGTCCCCGAGATCGGGGGGGGTCAGGGGAGCCCGGGTTGGGGGGTTTGGGGGGATTTGGGGGGATAGGAGGCGTTTTAGGGGGATTTAATGGAGACTTAGGGGGGTTAGGATGGGTTCGGATGGGATTTGGGGGGTCCTCGGGGGGTCCCCGAGAGCGGGGGGGGGTCAGAGGAGCCCGGGTTGGAGGGGTTTGGGGGGGATTTTGGGGGGATAGGAGAGGTTTGAGGGGGATATAATGGGGATTTAGGGGGGTTTGGGGGGTTCGGATGGGTTTGGGGGGTCCCTGGGGGTCCCAGAGATCGGGGGGGTCAGGGGAGCCCGGGTTGGGGGGATTTGGGGGGGATTTGGGGGGTTTGAGGGGGATATAATGGGGATTTCGGGGGGTTTTGGGGGGTTAGGAGGGGGTTTAGGGGGGTTCGGATGGGTTTGGGGGGGTCCCTGGGGGTCCCCGAGATCGGGGGGGGTCAGGGGAGCCCGGGTTGGGGGGGTTTGGGGGGGATTTTGGGGGGATAGGAGGGGTTTGAGGGGGATATAAAGTGGATTTAAGGGGGTTTTGGGGGGTTAGGACCTGAGTTTTGGGGTTTTTGGGGTTTCCTGGTGTCCCCATTAACGGCGATTTTTGGGGTTTCCCATAACGAGGATCAATTTTTGGGGTTCGGGACCCCCCAGTTAAGCCCCCTCCCCAAATTTGCGTCCCCCAGAGGGGTCCCTGGCCGTGTGCTGACAGGAGGTGGGATCGAACCTGAGTTTTTGGGTTACCTGGGAGATTTTGGGGCTTTTGGGGCTCCCATTAATGGCGATTTTTGGGTTTTCCCATAACGAGGATCAATTTTTGGGGTTCAGGACCCCCCAGTTAAGCCCCCTCCCCACATTTTCGCACCCCAGAGGGGTCCCTGGCCATGAAGGGGCGGAGCTCACCTGAGTTTTGGGGTTTTTGGGGTTTCCTGGTATCCCCATTAACGGCGATTTTTTGGGGTTTCCCATAACGGGGATCAATTTTTGGGGTTCGGGACCCCCCAGTTAAGCCCCCTCCCCACATTTCGCCCCCCCAGAGGGGTCGGTGGCCGTGTGCTGGCAGGAGGTGGGGCCGGACCTGGGTTTTGGGGTTACCTGGGGAGATTTTGGGGCTCCCATTAACGGCGATTTTTGGGGTTTCCCGTAACGAGGATCAACTTTTGGGGTTCGGGACCCCCCAGTTAAGCCCCCTCCCCAATTTTCGCACCCCAGAGGGTTCGGTGACCGTGTGCTGGCAGGAGGTGGGGCCGGACCTGAGTTTTGGGGTTACCTGGGGAGATTTTGGGGCTTTTGGGGCTCCCATTAACGGCGATTTTTGGGGTTTCCCGTAACGAGGATCAACTTTTGGGGTTCGGGACCCCCCAATTAAGCCCCCTCCCCACATTTCGCCCCCCCAGAGGGTTCGGTGACCGTGTGCTGGCAGGAGGTGGGGCCGGACCTGAGTTTTGGGGTTACCTGGGGAGATTTTGGGGCTCCCATTAACGGCGATTTTTTGGGGTTTCCCATAACGGGGATCAATTTTTGGGGTTCGGGACCCCCCAGTTAAGCCCCCTCCCCACATTTCGCCCCCCCAGAGGGGTCGGTGGCCGTGTGCTGGCAGGAGGTGGGGCCGGACCTGGTGTGCGGGCGGCCCCGGCGCGCCGCCCCCGTCACCTACACCGAGTGCTGCTGCCTGTACGGGCAGGCGTGGGGCATGGAGTGCGCGCTCTGCCCCGCCCCCCACTCCGGTGAGACCCCTCCCCACATTCCGACCCGGGACCCCTCCCCAAATTCAGCCCCGGGACCCCCAAATGCAGCCCCAAAACCGGGGGGCGCAGGGAAGGGGCTGGGGTGAATGTGGGAGTGGGACCAGTTTGGGAACTGGGAGCACTGGGAGATGATGGGAGCATGGGAGACCCTCGGGACCACTCCCCAAATCCAGCCCCGGGACCCCTCCCCAAATTCAGCCCCGGGACCCCCAAATGCAGCCCCGAAACCCGGGAGGGACTGGGATCAATGTGGGACTGGGACCAGTTTGGGAACTGGGAGCACTGGGGGGATTTGGAGCCCGGGATGGGAACAACCGGACCCCCGAGACCCCTCCCCAAATTCAGCCCCGGGACCCCCAAATCCATCCCCAAAACCTGGGGGGTGTTGGAACTGGGACCAGTTTGGGTACTGGGAGCACTGGGGGGATGGGAGGGGGCTCAAAGGATGGGGCATGGAGTGCGCGCTCTGCCCCGCCCCCCACTCCGGTGAGACCCCTCCCCACATTCCGGCCCGGGACCCCTCCCCAAATGCAGCCCCGGGACCCCCAAACCCATCCCCAAAACCGGGGGGAGTGGGGGTGAATGTGGGAGTGGGACCAGTTTGGGAACTGGGAGCACTGGGGGGATTTGGGACCCCCGAGACCCCTCCCCACATTCAGACCCGGGACCCCTCCCCAAATTCAGCCCCGGGACCCCCAAATGCAGCCCCGAAACCCGGGAGGGACTGGGATCAATGTGGGACTGGGACCAGTTTGGGAACTGGGAGCACTGGGGGGATTTGGAGCCCGGGATGGGAACAACCGGACCCTCGAGACCCCTCCCCAAATTCAGCCCCGGGACCCCTCCCCAAATTCAGCCCCGGGACCCCCAAATCCATCCCCAAAACCAGAGATGGGTTTGGGACCAGTTTGGGAACTGGGAGCACTGGGGGGATGTGGGACCCCCAGGATGGGCACAACTGGACCCCCGAGACCCCTCCCCAAATTCAGCCCCGGGACCCCCAAATCCATCCCCAGAACCGGAGATGGGTTTGGGACCAGTTTGGGTACTGGGAGCACTGGGGGGATTTGGGACCCCCGGGACGGGCACAGCCAGACCCCGTTCCCCACTGCGGGACCCCTCCCCAAATTCATCCCTGAGACCCCCAAATCCATCCCCAAAACCAGGGAGGGCTGGGATGAATGTGGGACTGGGACCAGTTGGGAACTGGGAGCACTGGGGAGGGGTCCTAAACAGGGAGGGGAGGGGTTGGGACCCCTCGAATGGGGGACACAGGATCCTCCCCCCCCTTCGAACCCCAAAAATCCCCCCAAAAACCCCAATATCCCCCCCAATAAACCTAAATCCCCAAATTTCCCAAAAACCCCCAAATCCCAAAAACACCCCCATACCCCCAACCCCCCAAAAAACCCCAAATATCCCTCCATACCTCCCCCCCAAAAACCCAAAACCCCAATCCTGAAAATCCCCCCCAAAATCCCCCCAAAACCCCCAAAAATCCCCCCACCCCAAAAAAAAACCCCAAAACCCCCCCAAAAAATCCCCCTAAAAACCCCAAAAACCCCTCCCCAAAATCCCCCAACCCCCCCCCCCCAAAAGAAACCCTAAAAAAACCCAAACCGCGCCCCCAGTTGTGAACCCCTCCCAAATTCGGTCTCCCCAACCATTTTCTTTTCCTCCACCGAGAATTTCGACCTCTGCAACGTCCTGAGACCCCCAATCCCCCCAAAAACCCCCCAAAAACCCAAAAAAATCCCCAAAAATTCCCCCAAAAAACCCCCAAAAAACCTCCAAAAAAACCCCAAACCCCAAAAATCCCCAAAAAACCCTAAAAATCCCCAAAACCCCCAAAAAAACCCTAAAAAAACCCCTAAAAAAACCCAAAAACCCAAAAACCCAAACCAAAAACCCTAAAAAACCTAAAAACCCCAAAACTCAACCCCCCCCCCCCCATTTCAGGACCCCTCCCCAAATTTCGGGGTCCCCCCAACTCCCCCCTTTTTTTCCCCCCCCCCAGACGATTTCGAGCTCCTCTGCAACGTCCTGAGACCCCCGAACTTCGCCCCGCCCCTCTACGACCCCTCCCCCAATTTCGCCCCTCCCCCTCCCCAATTCGGGCCCCCCCTCCCCCCCCCTTACGGGGCTCCCCCCGCCCCCGAATATTTCGGGGGGTTCCGCCCCCCCCTTTACGACCCCTCCCCTTATTATGGGGGTGGGGGAGGGGGAGGGGGCGTGGCCTATGACCCCCTGTACGCCCCTCCCCCTCCCCTCCCCCCTCGCTACGAGGATTTTGGGGACCCCCCCCGGGGGAGGGGACCCCGCTTTGAGCCCCCCCGAAATGGGGGGGGGGGACCCCAATGGAACTTCCAGGCCCACGGGACCCCCGAGGAGGAGGAGGAAGGAGGTAGGAGGATAGGAATGGGAGGGAGGATGGGATGGTTTGGGTGGGGGATTTTTGGTTTGGGGAATTTTTGGGGATTTTTTTTTTGGGGGAGTTTGGTTTTTTTTATTTATTTTTTTGGGATTTTGGGGTGGGGGAATTTTATTTGGGTTTGCAGGGTGAATTTTTGGGGGGATTTTGGTTTGGTATTTTGGGGGGATTGTTTTGGGAGATTTGGGGTTTTGTGGTTCTGGGTGAATTTTTGGGGGATTTATTTGGGATTTTTTTCCCCAGTTTTTGGGGTGGAAATTTGCGATTTTTTTGGGGGTGGGATTTTGGGATTTTTTGGGGTGGGTTTGGGGCTTTTTTTTTTATTATTCTGGGGAGGGTCTGAAGCCCCCTCCCCACTTTTAGGAGCCCCTGAAAGAGAGGGAGGAGAGTGAATTTATTTTTATTTTGATCGGCTTTATTTGGGGTTTTCATCCAGTTTTTGGGGTGGAAATTTGGGATTTTTTTTGAGGTGGGTTTGGGATTTTTTTTTGGGCAGGGGGGGGTCTGAAGCCCCCTCCCCAATTTAGGGGCACAGAAGGAATTCCTGGAAAAGGGGAAGGAAAAATTAATTTTTCTGGGATTTATTTGGGGTTTTTCCCCAGTTTTTGAGGTGGAATTTTGGGGATTTTTTTTGGGGTGGGTTTGGGGTTTTTTGGGGTGATTCTGAAGCCCCCTCCCCACTTTTAGGAGCCCCTGAAAGAAGGGGAGGAGAGTGAATTTATTTTTATTTTGATCGGGTTTTTTTGGCGTGGAAATTTGGGATTTTTTTTGAGGTGGGTTTGGGATTTTTTTTTGGGCAGGGGGGGGTCTGAAGCCCCCTCCCCAATTTAGGGGCACAGAAGGAATTCCTGGAAAAAGGGGAGGAAAATTAATTTTTCTCGGGATTTATTTGGGTTTTTTTTCCCCAGTTTTTGAGGTGGAATTTTGGAGATTTTTTTGGGGTGGGTTTGGGGTTTTTTGGGGTGAGTCTGAAGCCCCCTCCCCACTTTAGGAGAGGAGGAGTGCGGGGTCCTGAGCGGCTGCACCCACGGGCGCTGCGTCCGCGTGGGCGACGCCTTCACCTGCGCCTGCGACCCCGGCTTCCACCTGGACCCCGCCCGCCTCGACTGCCTCGGTGAGACCCCCCCCAAATCCCCACAGACCCCTCCCCAAAATCCCTGAAATCCCTGGGAAAAAAACCGAATCCTGAGAGGCCAAAAATCCCTGAAAAAAACCCCAAATATTGGAAAAAAATCCAGATTTTGAGAGCTCAAAATCTCTGAGAACCCCCTGAGACCCCTCCCCAAAATCCCCGAAATCCCTGGGAAAAAACCGAATCTTGAAAGCCCCAAAATCCCTGAAAAAAACCCCAAATATTGGAAAAAAATCCAAATTTTTAGAGCTCAAAATCCCTGAAAAAAATCCTGAGACCCCTCCCCAAAATCCTCCAAAAACCCAAATCCTGAGAGCTCCAAAATCCCCAAGAAAACCCCAAATCTTGAGCCCTGACCTGGGTTCCACCTGGACCCCGCCCACCTCGACTGCCTCGGTGAGACCCCCCCCAAATCCCACAGACCCCTCCCCAAAATCCCCGAGATCCCCCGAAATCACTGGGAAAAAACCCCAATCTTGAGAGGCCAAAAATCCCTGAAAAAAAACCCAAATATTGGAAAAAATCCAAATTTTTAGTGCTCAAAATCCCTGAAAACCCCCTGAGACCCCTCCCCAAAATCCCTGAGATCCCTGGGAAAAAACCCCAATCCTGAGAGGCCAAAAATCCCTGAAAAAAAACCCCAAATATTGGGAAAAAAAACAAATTTTGAGAGCTTCAAACCCCTAAAAAAAATCCTGAGACCCCTCCCCAAAATCCTCCAAAAACCCCAAATCCTGAGAGCCCCAAAATCCACAAAGAAAACCCCAAATCTTGAGCCCCCTGACCTGGGTTCCACCTGGACCCCACCTGCCTCGACTGCCTTGGTGAGACCCCCCCCAAATCCCCACAGACCCCTCCTCAAAATCCGGAGATCCCCCGAAATCCCTGGGAAAAAAACCGAATCCTGAGAGGCCAAAAATCCCTGAAAAAAACCCCAAATATTGGAAAAAAAATCCAGATTTTGAGAGCTCAAAATCCCTGAAAACAAAACCAAAACCCCCTGAGACCCCTCCCCAAAAACCCATGAGATCCCCCGAAATCCCTGGGAAAAAACCCGAATCTTGAAAGCCCCAAAATATCTGAAAGAAACCCAAATTTTGAGAGCTTCAAACCCCTAAAAAAAATCCTGAGACCCCTCCCCAAAATCCTCCAAAAACCCCAAATCCTGAGAGCTCCAAAATCCCCAAAGAAAACCCCAAATCTTGAGCCCCTGACCTGGGTTCCACCTGGACCCCGCCCGCCTCGACTGCCTCGGTGAGACCCCCCCCAAATCCCCTCAGACCCCCCCCCAAAATCCCCGAGATCCCCCGAAATCCCTGGGAAAAAACCCCAATCCTGAGAGGCCAAAAATCCCTGAAAAAAACCCCAAATATTGGAAAAAAATCCAGATTTTGAGAGCTCAAAATCCCTGAAAACAAAAGCAAAACCCCCTGAGACCCCTCCCCAAAATCCCTGAAATCCCCCGAAATCCTGGGAAAAAACCCCAATCTTGAGATGCCCCAAAATTCCTGAAAAAATCTCCCAAATATTGGAAAAAAAAACAAATTTTGAGAGCTCCAAACCCCTAAAAAAAATCCTGAGACCTCTCCCCAAAATCCTCCAAAAACCCCAAATCCTGAGAGCTCCAAAATCCCAAAGAAAACCCCAAATCTTGAGCCCCCTGACCTGGGTTCCACCTGGACCCCGCCCGCCTCGACTGCCTCGGTGAGACCCCCCCAAATCCCCACAGACCCCTCCCCAAAATCCCCGAGATCCCCCGAAATCCCTGGGAAAAAACCCCAATCCTGAGAGGCCAAAAATCCCTGAAAAAAAACCCCAAATATTGGAAAAAAATTCCAAATTTTTAGAGCTCAAAATCCCTGAAAACCCCCTGAGACCCCTCCCCAAAATCCCTGAGATCCCTGGGAAAAAACCCCAATCTTGAGAGGCCAAAAATCCCTGAAAAAAACCCCAAATATTGGAAAAAAATCCAGATTTTTAGAGCTCAAAATCCCTGAAAACCCCCTGAGACCCCTCCCCAAAATCCCCGAAATCCCTGGGAAAAAACCGAATCTTGAAAGCCCCAAAATCCCTGAAAAAACCCCCCAAATATTGGAAAAAACCCCAAATTTTGAGAGCTTCAAACCCCTAAAAAAAATCCTGAGACCTCTCCCCAAAATCCTCCAAAAACCCCAAATCCTGAGAGCCCCAAAATCCCCAAAGAAAACCCCAAATCTTGAGCCCCCTGACCTGGGTTCCACCTGGACCCCGCCCGCCTCGACTGCCTCGGTGAGACCCCCCCCAAATCCCCACAGACCCCTCCCCAAAATCCCCGAGATCCCCCGAAATCCCTGGGAAAAAACCCGAATCTTGAAAGCCCCAAAATCCCTGAAAAAAACCCAAATATTGGAAAAAAATTCAAATTTTTAGAGCTCAAAATCCCTGAGAACCCCCTGAGACCCCTCCCCAAAATCCCTGAGATCCCTGGGAAAAAACCCGAATCTTGAGATGCCCCAAAATTCCTGAAAAAACCCCCCAAATATTGGAAAAAAACCCAAATTTTGAGAGCTTCAAACCCCTAAAAAAATCCTGAGACCTCTCCCCAAAATCCTCCAAAAACCCCAAATCCTGAAAGCCCCAAAATCCCCAAAGAAAACCCCAAATCTTGAGCCCCCTGACCTGGGTTCCACCTGGACCCCACCTGCCTCGACTGCCTTGGTGAGACCCCCCCCAAATCCCCACAGACCCTCCCCAAAATCCCCGAGATCCCCCGAAATCCCTGGGAAAAAACCCAAATCCTGAGAGGCCAAAAATCCCTGAAAAAAACCCCCAAATATTGGAAAGAAATCCAAATTTTTAGAGCTCAAAATCCCTGAAAACAAAACCAAAACCCCCTGAGACCCCTCCCCAAAATCCCTGAGATCCCTGGGAGAAAACACGAATCTTGAGATGCCCCAAAATCCCTGAAAAAAACCTCAAAATCCTTGAAAAAGAACCCCAAATATTGGAAAAAATCGAAAGTTTTAGAGCTCAAAATCCCTGAAAACAAAACCAAATCCCCCTGAGACCCCTCCCCAAAATCCCTGAGATCCCTGGGAAAAAACCCAATCTTGACAGGCCAAAAATCCCTGAAAAAAACCCCAAATATTGGAAAAAACCCCAAATTTTGAGAGCTCCAAACCCCTAAAAAAATCCTGAGACCCCTCCCCAAAATCCCTGAGATCCCTGGGAAAAAACCCCAATCCTGAGATGCCAAAAATCCCTGAAAAAAATCCCCCAAATATTGGGAAAAAATCCAAATTTTTAGAGCTCAAAATCCCTGAAAACAAAACCAAAACCCCCTGAGACCCCTCCCCAAAATCCCTGAAATCCCTGGGAAAAAACCCGAATCTTGAAAGCCCCAAAATCCCTGAAAAAAACCCAAATATTGGAAAAAAAACCAAATTTTGAGAGCTCCAAACCCCTAAAAAAAATCGTGAGACCCCTCCCCAAAATCCCTGAGATCCCTGGGCGAAAACACGAATCTTGAGAGGCCAAAAATTCCTTTAAAAACCCTCAAAATCCTTGAAAAAGAACCCCAAATATTGGAAAAAAAATCCAAATTTTTAGAGTTCAAAATCCCTGAAAACAAAACCAAAACCCCCTGAGACCCCTCCCCAAAATCCCTTTTAACCCCAAATTTCTCCCCCCCAGACGTGGACGAGTGTTTGGGGGTGCCCCCCCAGACCCAATTCCCAATTTCCCCCCAAAATTCCTCCTAAAAATCCCAAATTTTCCCCTAAAAACCCCAAATTTTCCCCTTTTCACCCCAAATTTCTCCCCCCAGACGTGGATGAGTGTTTGGGGGTGCCCCCCCCGTGCCGCCCCGGGCGCTGCCTCAACACCCCCGGCTCCTTCCGCTGCCTTTGCCCCCCCGGGACCCCCCAGGGCCTCCTGGACCCCCCCCGCTGCCGCCCCCACGCCTGAAGCCCCCTCCCCATATTTATTGTGTGCGTTTGGTTTTGTATAGAAAAATATCAGAATAAATATAAAGGAATTTTTTTTTTGGGGGGGGTGGGGGATTTATTTCCAACCCCCCCCAACTCACTCAGCCTCATGGCTGTGACCCCTTGCCCCCCCTCCCCAAATAAAAATGAGAGGGGGGGTTTGGGGGCCCCTCCCCATATTTTTACTGAATAAAGGTTTTATATAAAAAAAGGAGGTTTTGGGTGGGTTTTGTTTTTAAACTCCCCATTTTTTGGGGGGATGGATGCAGGTAAGACCCCCCCCTCTAAAGGAAGTGGGACCCCCCCAAAATTAGAACCCACTCAAAACTGGGACCCCCTCCCCAGAATTGGAACCCCCTCATGGAATTGGGACCTTCCCAAAATTTGGATTCCAAAATTGAGACCCCCCCCCCAAAATTGGGACCTTCCTGACAGTGGGACCCCCCCCAAAATTGAGACCCTCCCCAAAACTGGAACCTTCCCAGCATTGGGACCCCCTCCCCAAAATTGGAACCCCCTCATGGAACTGGGACAATTCCACAATTTGGACCTCAAAATTGGGACCTTCCTGACACTGAACCCCCCCTCCCCCCAAAAAATGGGACCCCTCCAGAACTGGGACCCCCCCCCCCACCAAACAATTGGAACCTCCCCCATGGAATTGGGACCTTCCCAAAATTTGGATGCCAAAATTGAGAACCACCCCCAAAATTGGGACCTTCTTGACAGTGGGACCCCCCCCCAAAACTAGAACCCCCTCAAAACTGGGACCTCCCCCCAAAATTGAAAACCTCCCCATAGAATTGGGACCCTCCCAAAATTTCAACCCCAAAATTGGGACCTTCCTGACAGTGGGACCCCCCCAAAAACTGGGATCCCCCCAGAACTGGGAGTCCTCCCCAAAACTGGGACCTTTCCAGCATTGGGATCCCCCCCAAAAATTGGAACCCCCCCAACCCACGGAACGAAGCCGTTGACCCCCAACCCCCTTTTGGGGACCCTTTATTGTGGGGTGTCCCCCCCCCAGTGCCCCCCAGTGCCCCCCCACCAGCGCTACCCGCTGTCCCGCCCCCCCTGGGCTGGTTTGGCCCCGCCCCTCGTCCCCTCCAGCAATCCGGCCCCTTCCTCGCCGTCGGTGTCGCCGCCCGGTGCCGGCGCCGCGCCGGGGACGCCGTGGAGCTCGGCCACGTGGCGCAAGGTCTGGGCCAGCAGCAGCGCGCCCGTGACCCCCAGCAGCAGGTACGCTGTGGGGCACGGAGGTGAGTGGTGG
This sequence comes from Zonotrichia leucophrys gambelii, assembly GCF_028769735.1. Lineage (NCBI taxonomy): Eukaryota > Metazoa > Chordata > Aves > Passeriformes > Passerellidae > Zonotrichia > Zonotrichia leucophrys. The sequence continues at coordinate 21,676 of NW_026992278.1, forward strand.
TGGGGGCACGATGGGACCCAGTGGAACCCAACGGGACTCAATGGAACCCAACAGAACGCAAAGGAACTCATCAGAACCCAATGGAACCCAAAGGAACCCAACGGGACCTGACAGAATCCAATGGAACCCAACGGAACCCAAAGGAACCCAACAGAATGCAAAGGAACTCATCAGAACCCAATGGAACACAAAGGAACCCAACGGGACCTGAGAGAATCCAGTGGAACCCAACGGAACCCAATGGAACCCAACAGAACCCAAAGGAACTCAACAGAACCCAATGGAACCCAAAGAAACCCAACAGGACCTGACAGAACCCAATGGAACCCAACGGAACCCAACGGAACCCAACAGAACCCAAAGGAACCCAACGGAACCCAAAGGAACCCAACAGGACCTGACAAAACTCAATGGAAGCCAATGGAAGCCAACGGGACTGGACAGAACCCAAGGGAACCCAAAGGAACCCAACGGGACCTGACAGAAGCCAAGGGAACTCAATGGGACTCAATGGGACCTGACAGAAGCCAATGGAACCCAACGGAACCCAATAGAACCCAACGGGACCCAATGGAACCCAGTGGGACATGACAGAAGCCAACGGAACCCAATGGAACCCAAAGGAACCCAACGGAACCCAACAGGACCCAATGGAACCCAATGGAACCCAACGGAACCCAACAGAACCCAATGGAACTCAAAGGAACCCAATGGAACCCAATGGAACCCAATGAGACATGACAGGACTTGACGGGACCCAATGGAACCCAACGGGACCTGACGGAACCCAAGGGAACCCATAGGAACCCAACGGGACCCAATGGAAACCAAAGGAGCTCAACAAGACCCAATGGAAGCCAACAGAACCCAATGCAACCTAAAGGAACGCAACGGGGCCCAACAGAACCAAACAGAACCCAACGCAATGCAAAGGAACCCAACAAGACATGAGAAGACTTGACAGGACCCAATGGAACCCATCGGGATCTGACGGAACCCAAAGGAACGCAATGGGACATGATGGGACCCAATGGAACCCAACAGAACCAAACCCAACAGAACCCAAAGGAACCCAACAGGATGTGACAGGACTGGATGGGACCTGATGGAACCCAACAGGACCCAATGGAACCCAATGAGCCTTCAAAACCCTAATCTATCCACACCCCAAAAACCCAACCCCACCCAACCCATCCCAAACCCAACCCAACCCCTCCAAAACCCAAAAAAATCCAACCCAACCCCTCCAAAACACAACCCAACCTTCCCAAAACCCCAAAAACACAACCCAACCCCTCCAAAACGCAACAAAACCCCAAGAACCCAACCCAACCTTCCCAAACCAACAAAACCAACCTAACCCCTCAAAACGCAACAAAACTCAACCCACCTTTCAACCCATCAAAACCCAGACCAACCATCATCCCAAACCAACAAAACCCAACCCAACTCTCATCCCAAAACCCCAAAAAACTCACCAACCCTCACCCTTCAACCATCATCCCAAACTCACAAAACCCAGCAACTCAAACCCAAGACCCAACCCATCAACTCACCAAACCCACCAAAACCCCAAAACCCAACCCACTTTCCAAACCCCATCAAAACCAAACCCAACCAACCTTCCCAAAACCCCAAAAACCCAACCCAACCCCTCCAAAACCCAACAAAATCCAACCCTTCCAAAACCCAACAAAATCCAACCCAACCCTTCCAAAACCCATCCCAACCTTCTCAAACTCACCCAAACCCAACCCCTCAACCCTTCCACCCCACCGCCCACCCAACCCCATAACTCACCGGCCACCGCCACCTGGTAGAGCTGCCTCAAGGGCTGCCGCGCCTGCCGGGCCGGCACCAGGTCACCGAAGCCCACGGTGCAGAGCGAGATGACGCAGAAGTAGACGGCGTCCAGGTAGCTCCAGGTGGTCTCCAGCAGGTAGAAGGCGGTGGCCGGGAGGAGCACCAGGAGCGCCAGGGTGACCACCAGGAGGCCCAGCAGGTGGGCGCGGGCGGCGCCGCGGCGGCTGCAGCCCCACCTGGCCTGCAGGTGGGCGCGGGGCCGGCGGGCCAGGGGTCCGGCCAGGTGACGGGCGGTGGCGGCCAGCAGGAACATGGTGGCCGGCACGCCCACGGCGGCGTAGGCGGCGCAGAAGGCTTTGCCGGCCGGGGAGAGCGGCGTCACCGAGCCGTAGCCTTGGGGGGACAGCGGGAGGGTCAAGGGGGGACAACTGAGTCACATTGGGGGTTTTGGGGGGTCTTGGGGTATTGGGGGGTTGGGATGGGTTGGGGGGATTGGGGGTCTTGGGAGTTTTGGCATGGGTGGGGTGTCTTGGAGGTCTTGAGGGTCTTGGACGTCCTGGGAGTCTTGGGGGTCTTCAGAATCCTGGGGGTCTTGGGGGGTCTTGGAGTGGGTGGGGCATCTTGGGGTTTTGGGGGTCTTGAGGGTCTTGGGGTGGTTGGGGGTCTTGGGGGCTTTGGGAGTCTTGGAGGTCTTCAGAGTCTTGGGGGCATTGGGGGTTCTTGGGGTGGACTTGGGGTCTTGGGAGTTTTGAGGGTCTTGGAGGTATTGGGGGTTTTGAGGGTCTTGGGGTTTGTGTGGATTGGGGTGGATGGGGGTCATGGGGGTCTTGGGGTCTTGGAGGTCTTGAGGGGTTTGGGGTGGATGGGGGTCTTGGGGGTTTTGGGGTCTTGGAGGTCTTGGGGTCTTGGAGTCTGGGGGTCCTGGGGTTATGGAGGTCTGGGGTTTGGGAGTTCATGGAGACTTTGGGGTCTTGAGGAGTCATGGGGGTCTTGGGGGTCCTAGGAGGTCTTGAGGGTTCTGGGGTCCTGGAGAGTGGGGGGGTCTTGAGGTGCTGGGGGGGTCCTTGGGTTTATGGGGGTCTTGGGTTGGCTGAAGGGGTCTTGGGGGTCCTGGGGGTCCCAAACCTTGGGGGAGATTCTGGGGATCTCGGGGAGTTCCTGGGTGGGGGTCCTGGGGCTCTCTGGGGGTCTTGGGGGGGTTCCCGGGGGTCGCGGGGGTCTCACCCACGGTGGTCAGCAGGGTGACGATGAACAGGAGGGCGCTGGGCAGGTCCCACTCGCCGCCGTCGGGGGTCCCGGGGGTCGCGGGGGTCCCCTCGAGCGCCCACAGCCCCACGACCCCCAAAAAAACCAAACCCGCGTAGGCGACCCCCAAAAGCAGCGCCCCCCGCCCCATGGCCCCCCCACCCACCCACACCGCGACCCCAAAACAACCCCGGGACCCCCAAAAAGACCCTCGGGATCCCCTCAAAGACCCCCGGGACCCCCCAAAACAACCCCGGACCCCCAAAAAGACCCTCGGGATCCCCTCAAGGACCCCCGGGACACCCTTAAAGATCCCTGGGATCCCTTCAAAGACCCCCAGGACTCCCTCAAAGACCCCCGGGATCCCTCAAGGACCCTCAGAGACCCCCGGGACCCCCGCCCGTCCCTCACCGGTGCCGGCCCCGCTCCGATCCCCGCCCGCCGCTGCCGCCTCTGCTCATCCCAGTCCCCTCCCAGTCCCTCCCAGTCCCTCCCAGTTCATCCCAGTCCCTCCCAGTGGCGGTGGCTGCTGGGTGGGGGCGGGGCCGGGGTCTTTTCCCCCTCCCCCCAAATGCAAACTGAGGATTGGGGGGAACTGGGAAGGACTGGGATGGAAATGGGGGAACTGGGACGGACTGGGAGGGGCTGGGATGAGCAGTAAGGGGCGCCACTGGGACAGCTGATACTGGGGTAACTGGGAAGGTTTGTACTGGGATAACTGGGGTGCTCCATACTGGGTTAACTGGTCATATGGGTGCACTGGTCTGTACTGGTTAACTGGTCAGTACTGGATTAACTGGTCTGTACTGGGTAAACTGGTCCGTACTGAGTAACTGAGTGAACTGGCCATACTGGGTGCACTGGTCTATACTGGGTTAACTGGTCAGTACTGGATTAACTGGCCGGTACTGGGTGAACTGAGTGAACTGGTCTATACTGGGTTAACTGGTCAGTATGGGGTGCACTGGTCTGTACTGGGTTAACTGGTCTGTACTGGATTAACTGGTCCGTGCTGGGTGAACTGAGAGAACTGGTGAACTGGCCCATACTGGGTTAACTGGTCTATACTGGGAGAACTGAGTGAACTGGTCTATACTGGTTAACTGGTCAGTATGGGTGACCTGGCCCATACTGGGTTAACTGGCCCATACTGGGTTAACTGGCCCATACTGGGTTAACTGGGTTAACTGGTCCATACTGGGTTAACTGGTCAGTATGGGGTGACCTGGTCCATACTGGGTTAACTGGCCCATACTGGGTTAACTGGTCTGTACTGGGTTAACTGGTCAGTATGGGGTGACCTGGCCCATACTGGGTTAACTGGTCCATACTGGGTGCACTGGTGCCCCCCTCCCCCCGGGGTCACGGGGCCGTCACGAGGTTCCCACGGGAGCGTCCCGAGGCCGGAGCTGCCCCGGGGCCGGAACAGCCGGACATGGACGGACACCGGACATGGATGGACAGACATGGACACCGGACATGGGGGAGGGGATGGGGACACCATGGGGACACCATGGGGACATCCCTGGGGACACTGTGGGGACATTACGGGGACTGGGATGAGCAGTAAGGGGTGCCACTGGGACAGCTGATACTGGGGTAAATGGGAGGGTTTATACTGGGGTAACTGGGATGGTTTGCACTGGGATAACTTGGGTCACCCATACTGAGTTAACTGCGTTAACTGGGTTAACTGGTGTTAACTGGTCTGTACTGGGTTAACTGGTCCATACTGGGTTAATTTTCCTGCCCTTTTCCCCTCAGGTTTCCCGCCTTTCCCCCCCCTCACATTTCTCCCCTTTTCACCCTCCTGTTTCCCTTTATTTTCTCCTCATATTTCCCCCATTTTCCCCTCACATTTCCCCTCACATTTCCCCCCATTTTCCCCTCACGCTTTCCCCCTTTTCCCCTCACATTTCCCTCTCTTCTCCCCTCACATTTCCCCCTCTTTCCATCCTCACATTCCCCTTATTTTCCTGCCACACTTGCCCCCTTTTTTCCCCTCACATTTCCCTCTTTTCCCCTCACATTCTCTCCCTCTTCCCTTCACATTTCCCCACCTTTTCCCCTCACATTTCCTTCTCTTTTTCCCTCACATTTCGCCCCCATTTTCCCCTCATGTTGTCCCCTCTTTTTCCCCTCACATTTTCTTCCATTTTCACCCCCATATTTCCCGCAGTTTCCCCTCACATTTCCCCCTCACATTTCTCTTTTTGCCCTCACATTTCCCCCTATTTCCCCTCACATTTCCCGCCCTTTCCCCCCGACCTTTCCCTCTCTTTTCCCCTCACGTTTTCCCCTCCTTCTCCCCTCACAATTCCCGCCCTTTCCCCCTCCTCCCCTCACGTTTTGCCGCCATTTTCCCCCTCATGTTTCCCCACCCCTTTCCCCCTCACATTTCCCTCCCTTTCCCCCTACATTTCTCTCTCCTCTCCCCTCACATTTCCCTCTTTTCCCCTCACATTTTCCGTCCTTTTTTGCCCTCACATTCTCCTCTTTTCCAATCAATTTCCCCCTTTTTCATCTCACATTTCGCCCCCTTTCCCCCCTTCACATTTCCCTCTCTTTCCCCTTCACATTTCCCTCCCTTTCCCCCCCTTTTCCCCTCACATTTCCCCTCTTTTTCCACTCACATTTCCCCCTTTTCCCCCTAACATTTTCCCCCTCTTCCCCTCACATTTCCCCCCTTTTCCCCTCACTTTTCTTCCCTTTTCACCCTCATATTTCCCCCATTTTCCCCTCACATTTCCCGCCCTTTTCCCCCACATGTTTTCCCCCTTTTCCCCTCACATTTCCCTCTCTTTTCCCCTCACATTTCCCTCTCTTTTTACCTTCACTTTTCCTTCCATTTTCCCTCAGCTCCCTGGGATTTTGGTGGTCCCCAATTGGATTTGGGGGTCCCAGGGTGTCAATAACGAGCCATGGGGGCGGCAACACTTGGCAGCGTTTATTTGGGGAGGGGGGGAAGGCACTTGAAAAGGGTCTGGGGTCTTTGTGGGGCGTTTTGGGGGGTCAGTGACGAGCCAGTGACACTCAGCAGCGTTTATTGGGGAGGGGGCGTCAAAGGCACTTGAAGGGGATTTTGGGGAAGGAGAATTTGGGGAAGGGGCTTTGAGAAGGAAATTTTGGGGAGGGGGAATTTGGGGAGGGGGATTTTTTGGGGTCATCATCCCAGCTGATCCTCGTATTGCTTTCTGAAGCAATCCCCAGCCGGGAAGAAATCCCAGCAGCGCTCCTGGTACATCTTCCACACGTAAGATTCCTGGGGGAGGAATTTGGGGAGGGGGATGTCGGGGCATGGAGGACCCCCCCAACAGCAACCTCACCCACCCTGGGAATTTCAGAGACACCCCCAAATCCCTTAAAGATGCCCCAATCCCATAGAAATCCCCCCAAATCCCCTAGAGAAGCCCCCATATTCCATAGAGACCCCCCCAAATCCCCTAAAAATCCCTCCAAACTCCATAGAGACCCCCCCAAATCCCCTAGAGAAGCCCCTATATCCCATAGAGACCCCCCCAAATCCCCCAGAGACCCCCCAAATCCCCCAGAAAACCCCCCAAATCCCCCAGAGACCCCCAAATCCCCCAGAGACCCCTCCTATAGAGCCCCCTCATGGGACTCCCTCACAAACCACCCTGGGACCCCCCAGATCCCCCAACGACCCCCCAGACCACCCTGGGACCCCTCCCAAGCACTCCAAAGTCCCCCCAGACCATCCTGGGACCCCCCCAGACTACCCTGGGACCCCCCCCCCAAGCCCCATCACCACATTATCCCCACCTGCCCCGTGTGCTCCGTCTCGTCCTTGTTGATCAAATACATCAGGAAGAACCTGGGGTGAAGGTGGGATTGGGGGTGTCAGAGCTCAGCAAGGACCCCCAGACCCCCACAGGACCCCCCTGGGACCCCCCAAAGCCCCCCCAGACCCAAATCTCACATGTAGTTGGCCAGGTTGTGCTCCTCCAGCGTGTGCGTCTCGAAGCCGTGTGGGGTCGTGTCGAAATAATCGCTCCCGATGCCACAGATGAAACATTTTGTCTGGGGAGGGGTCCCGGGGGGGGTCACACAGGGGTCTTTGCACCCCTCAATCCCATTTTGGGAGGGGGCTTCGGCCTCCTGTGTGCCCCACACTCACCTCCATGTCCTCCTTCACCTGCTCCTGCTGGTCCCGCAGCTCCCCGAAGGCGTCGATGATCAGACCTGGGGGGGCACAAAATGGGGAGGGGGTCAGAGGGGTGGGACCACCCAGATCCTCCCCAGGACCCCCAGATCCTCCCCAGGACCCCCAGATCCTTGTAGGACCCCCAGATTCACCCCCAAGGCCTTTCCAGGACCCTCAGGCCCTTCCAGGACCCCCAGATCTGCCCCCAAGGCCTTTTCAGGACCCCCTGATTTCTCCCCAGGCCCTTCCAGGACCCCCAGACCCTTCCAGGACCCTCAGATCCTCCCCCAGGACCTCCAGACAACCCCCCAGGCCCTTCCAGGACCCCCAGACCCCCCAAAGCCCCCTCCCCACCATGGACGAAGGCCAGGAGGATGATGACGACCCCCCAAATCTCCCTCCCCATGAAATGCCCACCCTGGATGATGGCGAGGAGGATGACGATGACCTCCAGACCCCCAAAACCCCCTCCCCCACCATGGATGAAGGCCTGGAGGATGATGATGACCCCCAAATCCCCCTCCCCATTTTCTCCCAGCCCCCTCCCCACGAGGTGCCCACCCTGGATGATGGCGAGGAGGATGACGATGACGAAGAAGAAGAAGGTGATGTCGAACACCACCCGGTAGAGCTCGTAGTCATCCCCGGCAGGGTCCTCGATCTCGTCCCCGATGCCGCCCCCGGCCCGGACCCCCACGTACATGTGGAACAGGTAACACTGGGGAGGGGGCACAGCAGGGTCAGGGACCCCCAAAATCCACCCCAGAACCTTCCAGAACCCCCAAAAATTCTCCCCAGCCCAGACCCCCACGTACATGTGGAACAGGTAACACTGGGGAGGGGGACAGAGAGGGGTCAGGGACCCCCAAAATCCACCTGGGGACCCCCAAAAATCCTCCCCAGCCCAGACCCCCACGTATATGTGGAACAGGTAACACTGGGGAGGGGGCACAGGGGGGTCAGGGACCCCCAAAATCCAGCTGGGGACCCCCAAAACCCCACCTGGGGACCCCCAGAACCTCCCCACCTACATGTGGAGCAGGTAACACGGAGGAGGGGGCACAGCAGGGTCAGGGACCCCCAAAATCCACCTGGGGACCCCCAAAAATCCACCTGGGGACCCCCAGATCCCCCCCACGTACAGGTGGAACAGGTAACACTGGGGAGGGGGCAAAGAGAGGGGTCAGGGACCCCCAAAATCCACCTGGGGACCCCCCAAACCCCCCCCAGGAGCCTTCCTCACCGTCATCATGTCGTCGCACTTCATGTCGGGCTCATCCTCATCCTCGCTCTTGTTGTAGAACTTGCGGAAGAAGTTGAAGGCGACCACGGTGTACAGGTAAACCACGACGGCCAGGAGCCCCACCGTCATCACCAGCTGGCACAGAACGGGCACAAAATGGGCACAAAATGGGCACAGGGACCACCAGGGCCAGCAGCCCCACTGTCATCACCAGCTGGCACAGAACGGGCACAGAACGGGCACAAAATGGGCACAAGGTGGGCACAGGGACCACCACGGTGTACAGGTAAACCACGACGGCCAGGAGCCCCACCGTCATCACCAGCTGGCACAGAATGGGCACAAAACGGGCACAAAATGGGCACAAAATGGGCACGAAATGGGCACTGGGACCACCAGGGCCAGGAGCCCCACCATCACCAGCTGGCACAGAATGGGCACAGAACGGGCACAGAACGGGCACAAAATGGGCACAGGGACCACCAGGGCCAGGAGCCCCACCGTCATCACCAGCTGGCACAGAATGGGCACAAAATGGGCACAGGGACCACCAGGGCCAGGAGCCCCACCGTCATCACCAGCTGGCACAGAACGGGCACAGAACGGGCACAAAATGGGCACAAAATGGGCACTGGGACCACCATGGCCAGGAGCCCCACCGTCATCACCAGCTGGCACAGAACGGGCACAAAATGGGCACAGAATGGGCACAAAATGGGCACAGGGACCACCAGGGCCAGGAGCCCCACTGTCATCACCAGCTGGCACAGAATGGGCACAAAACGGGCACAAAATGGGCACAGGGACCACCATGGTGTACAGGTAAACCACGACGGCCAGGAGCCCCACCGTCATCACCAGCTGGCACAGAACGGGCACAGAATGGGCACAAAATGGGCACAGAATGGGCACAGAATGGGCACAGGGACCACCAGGGCCAGGAGCCCCACTGTCATCACCAGCTGGCACAGAACGGGCACAGAATGGGCACAAAATGGGCAAAAGGGGGTCAGGATGGGCACAGGGACCAGAACGGCCAGCAGCCCCACCGTCATCACCAGCTGGGCACAAAATGGGGGTCCCCAGTTGGTTTTGGGGGTCCTCAGCTGTTTTTCAGGATCTCCAGAGGATTTTGGGGGTCCCCAATTGGTTTTGGGGGGTCCGCAGAAGATTCTGGGGGTCCCCAGTTGTCCCCAGTTGGTTTTGGGGGTTCCCAGTTGGTTTTGGGGTCCTCAATTAGTTTTTGTGGTCCCCAATTGGTGTTGGGGGTCCTCAGAAGGTTTTGGGGGTCCCCAGGGGATTTTGGGGAAGGGGATTTGGGAAGGGGACTTTGTGGAGAGGATTTTGGGGGGAAGGAGAATTTAGGGAGGGGGATTTTTGGAAATTTTTTGGGAAAGGGATTTCTGAGGAACAAGATTTTCGGGAAGTTTTTGGGGAAGGGGATTTTGAGGAGGGGGATTTTTGGGGAGGGGGGTTTTGGGGAATTTGGACAGGGGGATTTTTGGGGAAGGGGGGATTTTGAGGAGGGGTATTTTGGGGATTTTGAGGAGGGGGATTTGGGGATTTTTGGGGAGGGGGATTTTGAGGAGGGGGATTTTGGGTAGGGGCTTTAGGAAGGAGATTTTTTGAAGGGGATTTTTGAGAAGGGGGATTTTGGGGAAGGGGATTTTGAGGAGGGGATTTTTGGGGAATTTGGGCAGGGGGATTTTTGGGCAGGGAGATTTTGGGGAGGGGGATTTTGGGGAATTTGGGCAGGGGGATTTTTGGGGAAGGGGGGATTTTGAGGAATTTAGGCAGGGGGATTTTTGGGGAAGAGGGGATTTTGAGGAGGGGGATTTTGGGATTTTTGGGAGGGGGATTTTGAGGAAGGGATTTTGGGGAAGGGGGGATTTTAAGGAGGGGTATTTTGGGGATTTTGAGGAGGGGGATTTTGAGGAGGGGATTTTTGGGATTTTTGGGAAAGGGGAGTTTGGAGGAGGGGGATTTTTGGAAGGGGATTTTTTGAAGGGGATTTTTGGGAAAGGGGAGTTTTGGGGAATTGGGACAGGGGGACTTTTGGGGAAGGGGGGATTTTGAGGAGGGGGATTTTGGGGATTTTGAGGAGGGGGATTTTGGGGATTTTGAGGAGGGGGATTTGGGGATTTTTGGGGAGGGGGATTTTGAGGAGGGCGATTTTTGGGGAAGGGGATTTTGAGGAGGGGATTTGGGGGATTTTGGGGAGGGGATTTTTGAGGAGGGGGATTTGGGGAGGGGGATTTTGACGAGGGGATTTTGGGGAAGGGGATTTTGAGGAGGGGATTTTTTGGGATTTTTGGGAAAGGGGAGTTTTGAGGAGGGGGATTTTGGAAGGGGATTTTTTGAAGGGGATTTTTGGGAAAGGGGGATTTTGGGGAATTTGGACAGGGGATTTTTGGGGAAGGGGGATTTTGAGGAGGGGGATTTTTGGGATTTTTGGGAAAGGGGAGTTTTGAGGAGGGGGATTTTGGAAGGGGATTTTTTTAAGGGGATTTTTGGGAAAGGGGGATTTTGGGGAGGGGGATTTTTGGGGAGGGGGATTTTGGGGAATTTGGACAGGGGATTTTTGGGAAAGGGGAGTTTGGAGGAGGGGGATTTTGGAAGGGGATTTTTGAAGGGGATTTTTGGGAAAGGGGGATTTTGGGGTATTTGGACAGGGGGATTTTTGGGGATTTTGGGATTTTGAGGAGGGGTATTTTGGGGATTTTGAGGAGGGGGATTTTGGGATTTTTGGGGAGGGGGATTTTGAGGAGGGGGATTTTGGGGAAGGGGATTTTGAGGAGGGGACTTTGGGGATTTTTGGGGAAGGGGATTTTGAGGAGGGGGATTTTGGGGAGGGGGATTTTGGGGAATTTGGACAGGGGATTTTTGGGGAAGGGGGGATTTTGAGGAGGGGTATTTTGGGGAATTTGGGGAGGGGGATTTTTGGGGAAGGGTATTTTGGGGATTTTGGGAAAGGGGATTTTGGGGAGGGGGATTTTGGGGAAGGGGATTTAGGAAGGAGATTTTTTGAAGGGGATTTTTGGAAGGGGATTTTTGGGGGATGGGGATTTTGGGGGAGGGGGATTTTGAGGAGGGGGATTTTGGGGAGGGGGATTTTTGAGGAGGGGGATTTTGGAAGGGAATTTTGGGTAGGGGCTTTAGGAAGGAGATTTTTTGAAGGGGATTTTGGGGAAGGGGGGATTTTGAGGAGGGGGATTTTGGGCATTTTGAGGAGGGGGATCCGGGCCCCCCCTGACCTGCTTGCCGTTGTGCGTGACCGAGGACAGGATGGTGCGCAGCGTCTTGACGCCCATGGCGATGTCCAGCAGGTGGGAGGCGAAGAAGAAGTTGTTGTAGTGGCCCAGCAGGGACATGGCCATGTACCAGGTGAGGTACAGGAAGGACTGCGGGGGGCACGGGGGGCACACCTGGGGTCACCCCAAAATCCCAGGGGAGACCCCAGACCCACCAATCTCCCCCCACTGCTCTCACGTTATCGGTGAAAATCACCCCGAATTTCCAGATCTGGTAGCGGATGTCGATGGACGTGATCCTGGGGGCACAAAGGGGGGGTCAGCAGGGGGGGGGAGACCCCCAAAAAGGGTTGGGAGCACCCCAGGGGGAGACCCCAGACCCATAAAGTGTCTGACTATCCCCCAGGCCACCTCACAGGACCCCCCCCAGGGGAGCCCCCAGACCCATAAAGTGTCTGACTATTCCCTAGGACCACCCAGGACCCCTAAACCCCCCCGTTTAAACCCCTACAGGACCCCAAAACTGCCCCAGGGGAGCCCCCAGACCCAAAAAGTGTCTGAATATCTCCCAGGCCACCTCCCAGGACCTCACCCAGGGGAGACCCCAGACCCAAAAAGTGTCTGACTATTCCCTAGGACCACCCAGGACCCCGAAACCTCCTGTTTAAACCCCTACAGGACCCCAAAACTGCCCCAGGGGAGCCCCCAGACCCAAAAAGTGTCTGAATATCCCCCAGGCCACCTCCCAGGACCCCCCCCAGGGGAGCCCCCAGACCCATCCTTAGGATGACCCAGGATCCCCCTTAGACCCCCCAGAGAACCCTAAAACTCCCCCAGGTGCCACCCCTAGGACCACCCAGGGGAGCCCCCAGACCCATAAAGTGTCTGACTATTCCCTAGGACCACCCAGGACCCCTAAACCCCCCGTTTAAACCCCTACAGGACCCCCAAATTCCCCCCTAGGACCACCAAGGACCCCCAAACCCCCCCCCTTAGACCCTTATAGGACCCCAAAATTGCCCCAAATCCCCCCTCTAGGATCACCCAGGACCCCATAACCCCCCCTTAGACACCCACAGGACCCCCAAACTGCCCCAAATTCCCCCCTAGGCTTCCAAAAATCCCCCCTTAGACCCCTACAGGACCCCCAAACTGCCCCAAATTCCCCCCAGGACCCTCAATTCCCCCCCCCGTAGGACCCCTAAAGTGCCCCAAATTTCCCCCTAGGATTCCAAACCTTCACCCTTAGACCCCTATAGGACCCCAAAATCCTCCAAATCCCCCCTAGGACCACCCAGGACCCCTAAATCCCCCCATTTAAACCCCTACAGGACCCCAAAACCTCCCCAAATCCCCCCTGTGGGACCCCCAAGGTGCCCCCCAGACCCACCAGGTGAGCAGGGAGCTGTCGGGGGGCGCCCTGCGCTCGCCCTGCGCCCCCACTTCCAGGCTGGCCAGGTCCAGCCCCAGCAGCTCCGCGATCCTCTCGCGCCCGTAGATGTCCCCGTACTTCTCCATCACCTGGGGACACCCCAAAAGTCATTTGGGGACCCCCAAATTGAGTTAAAACCCCTCAAAGTGTCTGGAATGTCCCTGTACTTCTCCATCACCTGGGGACACCCCAAAAGTCATTTGGGGTCCCCAGAACTAAAACCCCTCAAAGTGTCTGGAATGTCCCGTACTTCTCCATCACCTGGAGACCCCAAAATTGAGGTAAAACCTGTCCAAATTTTGGGGGACACCCCTGGAATGTCCCCGTACTTCTCCATCACCTGGGGACACCCCAAAAGTCATTTGGGGACCCCAAAATTGAGTTAAAACCCCTCAAAGTGTTGGGGGACACCTCTGGAATGTCCCCGTACCTCTCCATCACCTGGGGGACCCCAAAGTTCACAGGGAGACCCCAAAATTGAGTTAAAACCCCTCAAAATGTTGGGGGAACACCTCTGGAATGTCCCCGTACTTCTCCATCACCTGGGGACACCCCAAAAGTCATTTGGGGACCCCAAAACTGAGTTAAAACCCCTCAAAGTGTCTGAAATGTCCCCGTACTTCTCCATCACCTGGGGGGGACTCCAAAGTTCACATGGAGACCCCAAAATTCACAGAGAAACCCCAAAATTCACTGAGAGATCCCAAAATCGAGGTTAAACCCCTCCAAGTGTTGGGGGGCACCTCTGGAATGTGGGTAGGGGGTCCCAGGACCCCTCCTCACCTTCCTCTTGATGAACTTGTCCCAGTAATTGCTGGGGAAGGATCTGGGGGGGTCCAGGGGAGAAAAAGGGGGGGTCAGTGGGGATCACAATTGGTCCCACTGGACCCCCATAACCCCCAAACCTCTGTGAGACCCCCCCCCAAAACCCCCAAGCCTCCCTTCCAGCCCCTCTGGACCCCCTGGAACCCCCCCAGTGCTTCCCAGTGCCCCCCAGTCCCCTCCAGTGCCCCCCAGTGCCTCCCAGTGCCCCCCAGTGCCCCCCAGTGCCCCCAGTGCCCTCCCAGTGCCCACCCAGTGCCCCCAGTGCCCTCCCAGTCCCTCCCAGTGCTCTCCCAGTGCTCCCAATGCCCTCCCAGTGCCCCCCAGTCCCCTCTCAATATCCCTAATCCTCCCCCAGTGTCTCCCAGTCCCCCCCAGTGCCCCCCAGTTCTTCCCAGTGCCCCCCCAGTGCCCTCCCATTTCTCCCAATGCCCTCCCAGTCCCTCCCATTGCCCTCCCAGTGCCCCCCAGTCCCTCCCAGTCCCTCCCAGTGCCTCCCAGTGCCCCCCAGTCCCTCCCAGTCCCCCCCAGTGCCTCCCAATGCCCTCCAGTGCCTCCCAGTGGCTCTCAATGCTCTCCCAGTCCCCCCCATTGCCTTCCAGTCCCTCCCAGTCCCCCCCAGTGCCCTCCCAGTCCCCAACCAGTGCCCCCAGTGCCCTCTCAGTGCATCCCAGTGTCCACCAGTACCCTTCCAGTGCCCCCCAGTTCCCTCCCAGTGCCTCCCAGTTTCCTTCCACTGCCCTCCCAGTGCCCCCAGTGCCCTCCCAGTGCTCTCCCAGTCCCTAACCAGTGCCCCCCAGTGCCCTCTCAGTGCATCCCAGTGTCCACCAGTACCCTCCCAGTGCCCCCAGTTCCCTTCCACTGCCCTCCCAGTGCCCCTCAATGCCCTCCCAGTGCCCCCCAGTCCCTCCCAGTCCCCCCCAGTCCCCCCCAGTGCTCCCAGTCCCGTACTGGGCGTTGAGCACCAGGCGGTCCCACTGTCCCTTGACGTCGTCGTCGTCGGGCTGCTCGGTGATGTAGAGCCCCGAGAACTCGAGGCGCCGCGCCACCTCCTTCTCGCGCTTAAAGATCACCAGGGGGATCTGGGGACACCACAGGGGACATTGGGGACATTGTGGGGGTCACAGGGGACATTGGGGACATCACAGGGGACATTGGGGACATTGTGGGGGTCACAGGGGACATTGGGGACATCACAGGGGACATTGTGGGGGTCACAGGGGACATTGGGGACATCACAGGGGACATTGGGGACATTGTGGGGGTCACAGGGGACAGCAGGGACACGGGGGTGTCACAGCAGAGCCCCCAGAACTCGAGGCGCCGCCACCTCCTTCTCACGCTTGAAGATCACCAGGGGGATCTGGGGACATTGGGGACATCACTGGGGACATTGGGGACACTGAGGGGACACCGGGGGGGTCACAGGGGACATTGGGGACATTGGGGACAGCAGGGACACGGGGGTGTCACAGCAGAGCCCCCAGAACTTGAGGCGCCGCCACCTCCTTCTCCCGCTTGAAGATCACCAGGGGGATCTGGGGACATTGGGGGGGTCAGGAGGGTCACAGGGGACATTGGGGACATCACAGGGGACATTGTGGGGGTCACAGGGGACATTGGGGACAGCAGGGACATTGGGGTGTCACAGGGGGATCTGGGGACATTGGGGACATCACTGGGGACATTGGGGACACTGAGGGGACACTGTGGGGGTCACAGGGGACATTGGGGACAGCAGGGACATTGGGGTGTCACAGGGGGATCTGGGGACATTGGGGACATCACTGGGGACATTGGGGACACTGAGGGGACACTGTGGGGGTCACAGGGGACATTGGGGACAGCAGGGACATTGGGGTGTCACAGCAGAGCCCCAGAACTCGAGGCGCCGCCACCTCCTTCTCGCGTTTAAAGATCACCAGGGGGATCTGGGGACATTGGGGGGGGTCAGGGGGGTCACAGGGGACATTGGGGACATCACAGGGGACATTGTGGGGGTCACAGGGGACACTGGGGACATTGGGGACATCAGGGACATGGGGTGTCACAGGGGGATCTGGGGACATTGGGGACATCACTGGGGACACTGAGGGGACATTGTGGGGGTCACAGGGGACACTGGGGACATTGGGGACAGCAGGGACACGGGGGTGTCACAGCAGAGCCCCCAGAACTCGAGGTGCCGCCACCTCCTCCTCCCTCTTAAAGATCACCAGGGGGATCTGGGGACATTGGGGACACACAGAGCTTTGGGGACACAGACAGAGGTGTGGGGACACACAGAGGGATTTGGGGACACTCGGGGGGTCACCTTGAGGCAGTTGTAGCCGATGATGCACAAGAAGGCCACCAGCGTCAGCCCCGCAGGGTTGGGGTGACACACAGGGGTGTGGGGATTTGGGGACACACAGAGGGATTTGGGGACACACAGGGGTGTGGGGATTTGGGGACACACAGGGGGGTTTGGGGACACACAGAGGGATTTGGGGACACACACAGGGATTTGGGGACACACAGAGGGATTTGGGGACACACAGGGGGGTTTGGGGACACCGATGTGGGGTCACCTTGAGGCAGTTGTAGCCGATGATGCACAGGAAGGCCACCAGCGTGTGCGCCAGCCCCGCAGGGTTGGGGTGACACACAGGGGTTTGGGGATTTGGGGACACACAGGGGGGTTTGGGGACACACAGAGGGATTTGGGGACACACAGGGGGGTTTGGGGACACACAGAGGGATTTGGGGACACACAGGGGGGTTTGGGGACACCGATTTGGGGTCACCTTGAGGCAGTTGTAGCCAATGATGCACAGGAAGGCCACCAGCGAGTGCGCCAGCGCCAGCCCCGCAGGGTTGGGGACACACACAGGGATTTGGGGACACACACAGGGATTTGGGGACACAGACAGGGATTTGGGGACACACAGGGGGGTTTGGGGACACACACAGAGCTTTGGGGACACAGACAGAGGTTTGGGGACACACAGAGGGATTTGGGGACACACGGGGGGTCCCGGGGGTCACCTTGAGGCAGTTGTAGCCGATGATGCACAGGAAGGCCACCAGCGTGTGCGCCAGCGCCAGCCCCACAGGGTTGGTGACACACACACAGGGATGTGGGGACACACAGGGATTTGGGGACACACAGAGGGATTTGGGGACACACAGAGGGATTTGGGGACACCCCCAGGGGTTTGGGGACACTCGGGGGGTCACCTTGAGGCAGTTGTAGCCGATGATGCACAAGAAGGCCACCAGCATGTGCGCCGTGCAGGGTTGGGGTGACACACAGGGGTTTGGGGGACTTGGGGACACACACAGGGATTTGGGGACACACAGGGGGGTTTGGGGACACACAGAGGGATCTGGGGACACACAGAGGGATTTGGGGACACTCGGGGGGTCCCGGGGGTCACCTTGAGGCAGTTGTAGCCGATGATGCACAGGAAGGCCACCGGCGTGTGCGCCAGCGCCAGCCCCGCAGGGTTGGGGTGACACACAGGGGTGTGGGGATTTGGGGACACACACAGGGATTTGGGGACACACACAGGGATTTGGGGACACAGAGAGATTTGGGGACACACCCAGGGATTTGGGGACACACACGGGGATTTGGGGACACACAGAGGGATCTGGGGACACACACAGGGATTTGGGGACACCGATTTGGGGTCACCTTGAGGCAGTTGTAGCCGATGATGCACAGGAAGGCCACCAGCGTGTGCGCCAGCCCCGCAGGGTTGGGGTGACACACAGGGGTTTGGGGATTTGGGGACACAGACAGGGATTTGGGGACACACAGGGGAGTTTGGTGACGCCCCCAGGGGTTTGGGGACACCGATCTGGGGTCACCTTGAGGCAGTTGTAGCCGATGATGCACAGGAAGGCCACCAGCGTGTGCGCCAGCGCCAGCCCCCGCAGCGCCGGCCCCATGTAGCCCGTGCTCTCCTCCAGGAAATAATAAACCTCGGGCTCCTCGGGGACCCCCCCGGGGGGCTCCGCGCCCCCTGGGACCCCCCCGTCCTCCTCGGGGGCCACCCCGGAACCCTCGGGCTCCTCCGGGGCGCCCGGGGGGTGCTCGGACACCTGCGGGGACAGGGACAGGTCAGGGACACCCAATGGGGACAGGGACAGTGAGGGACACCCCCAATGGGGACAGGGACAGTGAGGGACACCCAATGGGGACAGGGACAGGGACAGGGACAGGGATGGGGACAATGAGGGACAGTGAGGGACACTCCCAATGGGGACAGGGACAGTGAGGGACACCCAGGGGGACAGGGGCAGGGACAGGGACAGGGATGGGGACAGTGAGGGACAGTGAGGGACACCCCCAATGGGGACAGGGACAGGTGAGGGACACCCCCAATGGGGACAGAGACAGTGAGGGACACCCCCAATGGGGACAGGGACAGGTCAGGGACACCCAATGGGGACAGGGACAAGGGGACAGGTGAGGGACACCCCCAATGGGGACAGGGACAGTGAGGGACACCCAGGGGGATGGGGACAGGGACAGGGATGGGGACAGTGAGGGACAGGTGAGGGACACCCAATGGGGACAGGCGAGGGACACCCCCAATGGGGACACAGGGAGCCCAACCCCCTTCCATGGGGGTCCCCAAGATGGGGTACCAGGCCCCCAAACCCCCTCTGTGGGGACAAAAGGATTTGGGGATTGTAGAAGAGGAGGATGAAGTTGATGGCGAAGGCCAGGAACAGCACCAGGAACCATAAACCCCCTCCCCAAATTCCACCCCCAGCCCCAGGACCCCCTAAACCCCCTCCCCAAATGCCCCCACCTTGTAGAAGAGGAGGATGAAGTTGATGGCGAAGGCCAGGAACAGCGCCAGGAAGCGCAGGTTGTAGAAATTCCTCGACAGGTAATTCTGGGGAGGGGGAGATGATCAACACAGGGACCCCCAGAGACCCCCGACCCCACCCAGAGACTCCTGACCCCCCCATTAACCCTCTATACCCCCCAAATTCCCACCCAGAGACCCCCAAACCCCCTCAGAGACCCCAAACCCCCCAAACTCCCCCCAGAGACCCCAAACCCCCAAAATTCAACCCAGAGACCCCCAAACCCCCCCAGAGACCCCAAAACCCAAAATTCCAACCAGAGACCCCAAACCCCCCCCAGAGACCCCCAAACCCCCCAAATCCCCCCAGAGACCCCCAAATTCCCCCAGAGACCCCCAAACCCCCCCAGAGACCCCCAAACCCCCAAAATTCCAACCAGAGACCCCCAAACCCCCCCAGAGACCCCAAACCCCGCCCAGAGACCCCAAACCCCCACTCAGAAACCCCCAAACCCCACACAGAGACCCCCAAACCCCCCCGAGACCCCGGCCCCTCCCCTTACCAGGAATTTCACCCTCTGCACCTCCAGCTCCCCCCAGAAGTCGAAGCCGCCCTCGCTGGGGGTCTCGCGCCGCCCCCCGGGCACCGATTTCAGCCTTTTTGGGGAGGGGGCTCGGGGCTCCGGCCCCTCCTCGGGGCCCTCCCCGCCCTTCTCGCCGTTCTCTGTGCTGGGGGACAGCGGCCGTGGCTGGAGACCCCTCCCCAAATTCCCCTCTCCCCTGGTTGTGGGTGGAGACCCCTCCCCAAATTCCCCTTTTCCTCCTGGTTGTGGCTGGAGACCCCTCCCCAAATTCCCTTTTTCCTCCTGGCTGTGGAGGCTCAGAGACCCCTCCCCAAATTGCCCAAATTTCCCCGGTTGTGGGTGGAGACCCCTCCCCAAATTCCCCCCTTTTCCCCCTGGCTGTGATTGGGGACCCCTCCCCAAATTCCCCCGGCTGTGGGTGGGGGGACTCAGGGACCCCTCCCCAAATTCCCCATTTCACCCCTGGTTTGGGGGACTCAGGGACCCCTCCCCAAATTCCCCCCTGGCTGTGGGTGAGGGGGCTCAGGGACCCCTCCTCAAATGGGTGGGGGGGCTCAGGGACCCCTCCCCAAATTCCCCCCCCCCCATCCTTACTCGGCTTTCTCGGTCTCGGCCGGGGGGGGCTCCTCCTCCTTCTGCCCCTCCCCCACCTGCTCCGCCATCTCCTGGGGGGGACAAAGGGGGGGGGTGATGGGGGGGACATCGCCCCCCTGGGACCCCCCAAAATCCCCCCAGAGACCCCCAAACCGCCACAGGACCCCCAAAATCCCCCAGGACCCCCCAAAATCCCCCTAGGGACCCCCCAAAGCACCACAGGAACCCCCAAAATCCCCCTCAGGACCCCCAGAGTGCCACAGGAACCCCCAAAACTCCCTCAGGGACCCCAAAACCCCCAGGGACACCCAAAGCATCACAGGAACCCCCAAAATCCCCCTCAGGAACCCTCAAATCACCAAAGGGACCCCCAAAATCCCCCCAGGGACCCCCCAAAGCATCACAGGAACCCCCAAAATCCCCCCCAGGGACCCCCAAAGTGTCATAGGAACCCCAAAACCCCCCATGGACCCCCAAAATCCCCCCAGCAGGAACCACCACAGGGACCCCCAAAATCTCTCCCCAGAAACCCCCAAAGCAGCACAAGAACCCCCAAAATCCCCCCCAGAGACCCCCAAAATCCCCCCTAGGGACCCCCAAAATCCCCCCTGGGGACCCCCAAAATCCCCCCCAGGGACCCCCAAACCACCACAGGACCCCCCCAGACCCCCTGTGCCCCCTTACCCCGATCTTCCTGCGCAGGATGGGGGTCCCCTCGGGCGTGGGGGGCTCAGCGCCGGGGGGCTCCCCGATATCCCCGAGCCCCCCGGGCGCGTCGGGAGCCGCCAGCCTGAAATGGGGCTCCTTGCGCGCCCCCGGCCCCGCCGGCGCCGCCGCCTTCGCCTCCCTCCTCCTCCTCTCCTCTTCCTCCTCCTCCTCCTCCTCCTCCTCGTCCCCCTCGGCGGGTGCTGCCTCCAGCTGCGCCTCGGGGGGCTGCTCGGGCTCGGGGGGCGCGGCCTCCCCTCCGCCCACCGCGTCCTGCGTGGGGTCGGGCATGGAGCCCAGCACCTCGATGACGCCCAGGCGCTGCGCCCCCTCCACCAGCCCCCCGCCAAAGAGGGAGCTCCAGGCCAGGCGCCCCACGGCCCCCAGCACCCCCAGCCCACCCAGGACGCCCCCCAAGGCCGCCCTGCCCACGCCCACGCCGGCCTCCCACGCCAGCTCCCGCCCCGACTTCTTGCGCAGCCTCCGGATCTTGCGGCGCCACGTCTGGGGCGAGCCCAAAATCCGCCGGAGCGCCCCCAAACCCGGCAGCAGCGCCGCCGCCGGGGCCTCGCCGGGCTCCTCTTCCTCCCTGTCCTCGTCCTCCTCCTCCTCCTCGTCGCGCGGCGCCTCCTCCTCGGAGATGCGCGAGGCGATCTGCATCTCGAAGATGGTGTCCTCGCAGAAGTTGACGAAGAGCTCCATCTTCTCGGCCTCGCCGCCCTCGTTGACCACGTCGAAGATGAACTGCCGCTTGGACTCCTTGACCTGCGGCATCTCCCACTGCGCCTTGTTGGCGCCGCTGATCTCGAAGTAGATGCGCTCGATGCGCCGCGCCGCCCCCATGATCTCGATGCGCCCCAGGAAGGGGCGGAAATAGTCCAGGATGCTCTCGGCCTGCTCCAGGAAGGTCTTGAGGCGCTGGTCGTGCGGCACGTGCTCCGACAGGTTGGTCAGCAGCACGGCCACGTTGAAGCCGATGTCGCGCGCCGGCTCCTGGAAGCGCTGGGCGAAGCTCTCGACGTCGATCATCTCGTTCTCGTCGGCCTCGGAGCACGAGAGCAGGAACTGGATCTCGTCGGGCTCGTACTGCTTCTGGCTGTCCATGGCCTTCTGGAAGTCCTTCTTGGAGATGAGCCCGCGCGGGTCGGTGACGAAGTGGCGGAAGGCGTCGGACGAGACGATGTCGCGCAGCTTCAGGAACATGTCGAAGAACTTGAGGATCATGGTGACGTTGCTGGAGGACTCCACCAGCATGTCCACCATCTGCCGGGCGATGGTGCCGTTCACCACGTTCCCTGAGGGGACACGGAGGTGTCACAGCCCTGAGGGTGGCACCCGGAGAGGTGGGGACACCCTGGAGGGTGTGGGGACATCTGGGTGGTCAGGGGACATCTTGGATGGTCAAGGGACACCTTGATGGTCAAGGGACACCTTGGGTGTCCAGGGGACAGCTTGAGTGGTCAAGGGACAGTTTGGGTGGTCAAGGGACATCCTGGGATCAGGGGACATCTTGGGATCAAGGGACACCTTGGGTGCTCGAAGGACACCAGGGTGATCAGGGGACACCTTGTATGGTCCAGGGACACCTGGGGAACATGGGGACACCTTGGATGGACACCTTGGATGGTCAGGAGACACCTTGGGTGTTCAGGGGACACCTTGGGTGGTAAAGGGACATCCTGGGATCAAGGGACACCTGGATGGTCAAGGGACACCCTGGGGACCTTGGGGACACCTTGGATGGACACGTTAGATGGTCAGGAGACACCTGGGTGGTCAGGGGACACCCTGGGGACACCCCAGGTGACCGTGCCCAGGTACCTTCGAGCAGGGACAGCAGCATCACCACCATGTCCTTCTGCAGGTCCAGCAGCTCCTTCAGCAGCCCCAGCTGGGACGAGTCCTGCGCGCCAGAGCTTCCAGTCAGCTCCCAGTAACTCCCAGTACATCCCAGTAACTCCCAGTGCCCTCCCAGTCACTCCCAGTAAGTCCCAGTACATCCCAGTAACTCCCAGTGCCCTCCCAGTAACTCCCAGTACATCCCAGTGACTCCCAGTACATCCCAGTCACCTCCCACTCAGCTCCCAGTAACTCCCAGTACATCCCAGTAACCTCCCAGTAACTCCCAGTACATCCCAGTAACCTCCCAGTACATCCCAGTTACCACCCAGTAACTCCCAGTACATCCCAGTGCCCTCCCAGTCACTCCCAGTAACTCCCAGAGCTCCCAGTACATCCCAGTTACCACCCAGTAACTCCCAGTACATCCCAGTCACCTCCCAGTCACTCCCAGTAACTCCTAGTGCTCCCAGTACATCCCAGTCACCTCCCAGTACACCCCAGTCACCTCCCAGTACAACTGGGGTGTACTGGGAGATGCGGTCCCACTCACCTCCCAGTGCTCTCCCAGTACATCCCAGTGCTCTCCCAGTACATCCCAGTCACCTCCCAGTGCTCCCAGTGCCCTCCCAGTTACTCCCAGTACATCCCAGTGCCCCCAATCCCCTCCAAATCCCCTCCCAGTGCTCCCAGTGCCCTCCCAGTGCTCCCAGTACATCCCAGTGCCCCCAATCCCCTCCAAATCCCCTCCCAGTGCCCTCCCAGTGCTCCCAGTACACCCCAGTGCCCTCCCAGTGCTCCCAGTGCCCTCCCAGTGCTCCCAGTTCACTCCAGTGCCCACCTGTGCCAGTTTCTTCATCATGTGAGCGAAGACGTGCAGGAAGCCGACGACGGCGTCCCAGAGGCGGCTGTGGGCCAGGCTCTGCTGGTTCCCCGTGCAGGGGCCCTGGGGACGGACAGGGGACACTGGGGACACTGGGGGGACAGGGGGACACTGGGGGGACAGGGGACACTGGGGACACTGGGGGGACACTGGGAGGACAGGGGACACTGGGGGCACTGGGGGGACTGGGGGACACTGAGGGGAGAGGGGGACACTGGGAGGGACAGGGGGACACTGGGGACACTGGGGACACCGGGAGGGACCCCTGAGAGCCCCTGGGACACTGGGGGGACACTGGGGGGACACTGGGAGCACTGGGAGGGCACTGGGAGCACTGGGAGTTACTGGGAGGTGAGTGGGAGGGACTGGGAGGGATAGGGAGCGACGCCCCAGAGCACTGGGAGGGACCCCTGAGGGGACAGGGGGAGGGACCCCCCAGAGTCACTGGAATTTGGGGGGCTTGGGGGGGGGATCTCAGGGCAGTGTGGGGGGGCTCAGGGGAATTTGAGGGATCCCAGGTGGGTATGGGGGGTCCCAGGTGTGTTTGGGGTATCTCAGGTGTGTTTGGGGGGTCCCAGGTGTGTTTTGGGGGGTCCCAGGTGGGTCTGGGGTCTCACCTGGATGTACTCGGTGAGGCTGTTGAACACCTGCTTGGCCACGGCCATGGGGGATTTGGGGGGTCCCAGGTGCATTTGGGGATTTGGGGGGTTCCAGGTGTGTTTGGGGTATCTCAGGTGGGTTTGGGGGTCCCAGGTGTGTTTGGGGGTCCCAGGTGTGTCTGGGGGGTCCCAGGTGGGTTTGGGGTCTCACCTGGATGTACTCGGTGAGGCTGTTGAACACCTGCTTGGCCACGGCCATGGGGGGTTTGGGGGTCCCAGGTGATTTTTGGGGGTCCCAGGTGTGTTTGGGGTATCTCAGGTGGGTTTGGGGGGCCCAGGTGTGTTTGGGGGGTCCCAGGTGGGTCTGGGGTCTCACCTGGATGTACTCGGTGAGGCTGTTGAACACCTGCTTGGCCACGGCCATGGCCTTGGAGAAATTCCTCTTGCCCTGCTCGTCAATGACGTCCTTGCCCGAGTAGTACCAGTAGAAGTCACTGATGGACTCCTGGGGACATTGGGGACAGTGAGGGGACATTGGGGACAGTGAGGGGACACGGCACTGGGGACAGTCACTGATGGACTCCTGGGGACGTTGGGGACATTGGTGACACAGGGCTCTGGACAGTCACTGATGGCTCCTGGGGACATTGGGGACAGTGAGGGACACGGGGCTGGGGACAGTCACTGATGGACTCCTGGGGACATTGGGGACATTGGGGACAGTGAGGGGACATTGGGGACAATCACTGATGGACTCCTGGGGACATTGGGGACAGTGAGGGGACATTGGGGACAGTGAGGAGACATTGGGGACATTGGGGACACGGGGCTGGGGACAGTCACTGATGGACTCCTGGGGACATTGGGGACATTGGGGACAGTGAGGGGACATTGGGGACAATCACTGATGGACTCCTGGGGACATTGGGGACAGTGAGGAGACATTGGGGACATTGGTGACACAGGGCTGGGGACAGTCACTGATGGACTCCTGGGGACACTGGGGACAGTGAGGAGACATTGGGGACAGTGAGGGGACATTGGGGACACGGGGGACACTGGGGACAGTCACTGATGGACTCCTGGGGACGTTGGGGACAGTGAGGGGACATTGGGGACAGCGAGGGGACACTGGGGACACAGTGACACAGGGCTGGTGGCTCTGGGGACACTGGGGACAGTGAGGGGACATTGGGGACACTGGGGACATTGGGGACAGTCACTGATGGACTCCTGGGGACATTGGGGACAGTGAGGAGACATTGGGGACATTGGGGACACAGGGCTGGTGGCTCTGGGGACACTGGGGACAGTGAGAGGACATTGGGGACACAGTGACACAGGGCTGGTGGCTCTGGGGACACTGGGGACACCAGGGCCCAGGTGTGTGTGTGTGTGTGTGTCACCTGCAGGCGCAGCAGGTAATCCACGGTGCAGATGATGATGTTGATGGTGGTCGTGTTCCCCGTCTGCGTCCTCAGGTAGTTCTGGAAGTCTGGGGGGGACATTGGGGACACCCCGGGGTCACCTCGGTGTCACCTCGGTGTCACCTGGGTCCCCTCGTGTCCCCAGGGGTGTCCCCAGGTGTCCCCACCGTTGTTGTGGCCCTCGCAGAGCAGCTGCAGCAGCCGGAACAGGTCCTGGGTGAATTCATCATCCGACATCACCTTCTCCCCTGGGGGGACACGAGAGGGGACACGGGGACAGCGGGGTCACCGGGGGCACGGCTGGCACGGGGACACCAGAGAGTGGCACGGGGACACACCCCAGGGGCACGGGGACAATCTGAGGTGGCACAGGGACACCGAGATGGCACCAGGACACCAGAGAGTGGCACGGGGACACACCCCAGTGGCACGGGGACACTCTGGCGTGACAGGGACACCAGAGAGTGGCACGGGGACAATCTGAGGTGGCACAGGGACACCACAGAGTGGCATGGGGACACCCTGGCATGACAGGGACACCAGAGAGTGGCACAAGGACACCCCAGGGTGGCACAGGGACACCCCGAGATGGCACAGGGACACCAGAGAGTGGCACGGGGACACCTTGGCATGACGGGGACACACCAGAGAGTGGCACAGGGACAATCCGAGGTGGCACATGGACACTCTGGCCTGACAGGGACACTAAGATGGCACCAGGACACCAGAGAGTGGCACCACGACACCCCAGGGTGGCACAGGGACACCCTGAGATCGCACAGGGACACCAGAGAGTGGCACAGGGACAATTTGAGGTGGCACGGGGTCACCCCGAGAAGGCACCAGGACACCAGAGAGTGGCACAGGGACACCAGAGTGGCACAGGGACAAGCAAGGTGGCACAGGGACAGCATAGGGGACATTGGGGTGGCACAGGGACATGCTGGGGTGGCACGGGGACAAGCAGGGTGACATTGGGATGGTGGGGGTTAGCAGGGAGGGGACACGCAGGGGACAAGCAGGGACATGGGGACAGGGCCACCCTCCCCAGCCCCATGGAGCCTTTAGGGACCCCAACCCTGTGTCCCCTATGGCCCTGAGACCACCTAGAGACCCCCAGCCCCCTTAAACCCCCTATGGCCCCAGTAATCCCCTATAGCCCCCAGCCCCAAATCCCCCACAGCCCTGAGAATCCCCTATAGCCCCCAGCCCCAAATCCCTCAATAATCCCCTATAGCCCCCAGCCCCAAATCCCTCAATAATCCCCTATAGCCCCCAGCCCCAAATCCCTCAATAATCCTCTATAGCCCCCAGCCTCAAATCCTCCATAACCCCAGTAATCCCCTATAGCCCCCAGCCCCAAATCCCCCACAGCCCTGAGAATCCCCTATAGCCCCCAGCCCCAAATCCCTCAATAATCCTCTATAGCCCCCAGCCCCAAATCCTCCATAACCCCAGTAATCCTCTATAGCCCCCATCCCCAAATCCCCCATAGCCCTATTCCCATCACGCCCCCAATAATCCCCAGTAGCCCCCAGCCCCAAATCCCCCATAGCCCCCTTACAACCCCCAATAATCCTCTATAGCCCCCAGCCCCAAATCCCCCACAGTCCCCAATAATCGCCCTATAGCCCCCAGCCCCAATCCCCCAATAATCCCCTATAGCCCCCAGTCCCAAATCCTTCACAGCCTCCTTACAACCCCCAATAATCCTCTATAGCCCCCAGCCCCAAATCCCACATAGCCCCCCCTGGGCCCCATAATAGCCCCCCAGCCCTATAGCCCCCCTGTTCCACCCCATATTGACTGTTCTCCCAGCTCATGGACCCCACAGCCCCCCCAGCCCCATAACTGACCCCATAGCCCCCCAAAGCCCCCCCTGGTCCTATAGCCCCCCTGTCCCACCCCATATTTACCGTTCTCCCGGCTGATGACTGCCAGCGGAGCCGGGGGGAGAGAAGAGACAGTGAGCGGGGGGCGGGGGGAATTTGGGGGTCCGGGGAAAGATTTGGGGTGAGGGGTTATTAGGGTTTGGGGGATTTAGGGGTCCAGGGGGGATTTAGGGGATCCAGGGGAGGATTTAGGGTTCCAGGGTGGAATTGGGGGACCAGGGAAAGATTTGGGGTGAGGGGCATTAGGGGGATTTAGGGGATCCAGGGGGGATTTAGGGATCCAGGGGGGATTTAGGGATCCAGGAGGGAAATTTGGGGATCCAGGGGGGGAATTGGGGTGGGGGGAATTAGGGGTAGGGGGATTTGGGGATCCAGGGGGGATTTAGGGGATCCAGAGGGGAAATTGGGGTAGGGGGAATTAGGGTTGGAGGGATTTAGGGATCATGGGGGGATTGAGGGGATCCAGGGGGAATTTGGGATCCAGGGGTGGAATTGGGGTGGGGGGAATTAGGGGTGGGGGATTTAGGGGATCCAGGGGGATTTAGGGGATCCAGGGGAGATTGGGGTGGGGGAATTAGGGGTAGGGGGATTTGGGGATCCAGGGGGGATTTAGGGGATCCAGGGGAGAATTGGGGTAGGGGGAATTAGGGTTTGGGGGATTTAGGGGATCCAGGGGGGATTTAGGGTTTGGGGGGATGACAAACAAAGGGGGGGGAATTGGGGTGGGGGGGCATTAGATTTTGGGCTTTTTTAGGGGAGAAACTGGGGGGAATTAGGGTGGGGGGCATAAAATGTTGGGGGTGTTTAGGAGAGAAATTTGGGGGAATTAGGGGAGGAACTGGGGGGCACTAGGGGTGGGGGTGGGCATTAGATTTTGGGGGTGTTTAGGGGAGAAATTGGGGAACATTCAGGGTGGGGGGGCATTGGGGTTTGGGAGGTTTTAGGATAGGAACTGGGGGCCATTAGGGGTTGGGGGGACATTAAATTTTGGGGGAGTTTTAGGAGAGAAATTGGGGGTCATTAGGAGTGGGGGGAGGATTAGATTTTGGGGTGTTTCAGGGGAAGAATTGGGGTGTTTCAGGGTAGGAATTGAGGGGCATTAGAGGTGGGGTGCATTAGATTTTGGGGTGTTTTAGAGGAAGAATTGGGGGACTTTAGGATAGGAATTGGGGGCATTAGGGGTGGGGGGGCATTGAGGTTTGGGGGAATTAGGGGAGGATTTGGGGGGGCTTTAGGATAGGAATTGGGGGATATTAGAGGTGGGGGGGCATTAGATTTTGGGGTGTTTCAGGGTAGGAGTTTTGGGTGGGGGGGCATTAGATTTTGGGGTGTTTCAGGGTAGGAACTTTGGGTGGGGGGCATTAGATTTTGGGGTGTTTTAGAGGAAGAATTGGGGGACTTTAGGATAGGAACTGGGGGCATTAGGGGTGGGGGGGCATTAGATTTTGGGGGGCTTTAGGGATGGGGGGGCATTAGATTTTGGGGTGTTTCAGGGGAAGAATTGGGGTGTTTCAGGGTAGGAATTGGGGGACATTAGGGGTGGGGGGGCATTAGATTTTGGGGTGTTTCAGGGTAGGAGTTTTGGGTGGGGGGGCATTAGATTTTGGGGTGTTTTAGGGGTGGGGGGGCATTAGATTTTGGGGTGTTTCAGGGTAGGAACTTTGGGTGGGGGGCATTAGATTTTGGGGTGTTTTAGGGGTGGGGGGGCATTAGATTTTGGGGTGGTTTAGGGGTGAAATTGGGGTGGGGGGGCATTAGATTTTGGGGTGTTTCGGGGTCAGGGAGCCACATCTCAGCAGGTGTTGGGGGGTCGGAGCAGCGCAGGGATTTTTGGGGTGCAGAATGGGGGGGCCCCCTCAATCCCAGCCCGCCCCACCCCTCCGGGGGTCCCTTTTTGGGGGGGGGGGTCCCTTTGGGGGTCCCGGCCCCCCACTCACTGGTGCCCTCCTCGGTGACCATGCCCAGCCCCTCGGCCTTGTTCTGCCGCTCGAAGGCGTTCAGGTCCAGGACACTGCAGGGAGGGGGGGAACCCAAAAATGGGGGTCAGGGGACCCCAAAAATGGCACAGACCCACCTGGGGGGTCCTGCTGATCTGGGGGACCCCAACAGCCGGGGGGGACCCCAAAAATGGGGGTCAGGGGGACCCCAAAAATGGCACAGACCCGCCCGGGGGGGTCCTGCTGATCTGGGGGACCTCAAAACCCCGGGGGGGACCCCAAAAATGGGGGTCAGGGGGACCCCAAAACCAGACACACCTGGGGGGGGGTCATGCTGATCTGGGGGATCCCAATAGCCCAGGGAAACCCCAAAATCACGGCAGGGGGACCCCAAAAATGGCACAGACCCGCCCGGGGGGTCCTGCTGATCTGGGGGACCCCAAAACCCCGGGGGGACCCCAATATCCCTGGGGAACCCCAAATCCCATGGGGGGAACCCAATAGCCTGGGGAAACCCCAATATCCTGGGGGACCCCAAAAACCTGAGGGGGACCCCAATTCCCACAGAAGGATCCCAATTCCGACTGGGGGACCCCAATAGCCTGGGGAGGACCCCAATTCCCACGGGGGGACCCCAATATCCCGAAGGGGATCCCAATTTCCCCAGAGTGACCCCAATTCCAACTGAGTGACCCCACTTCTAACTGGGGGTCCCCCAATTCCCACTGGGTGATTTCAATTCCCTCAGGGTGACCCCAATTCCTTTGAAGTGACCCCAATTCCCCCAAAGTGACCCCAATTCCCACAGGGGGACCCCAATTCCCACAGGAGGGACCCCAGTTTCTCTGAAGTGATCCTAATTCTAACTGGGGGTCCCCCAATTTCCCCAAAGTGTACCCCAATTTCCCCAGAGTGACCCCAATTCCCACAGGGTGACCCCAATTTCCCCAGAATGACCCCAGTTCCCCCAGGGTGACCCCAATTCCTTTGAAGTGACCCCAATTCCCCCAAAGTGACCCCAATTCCTTTGAGGTGACCCCAATTCCCCCAGAGTGACCCCAATTCCCACTGGAGTGACCCCAATTCCTTTGAGGTGACCCCAATTCCCCCCAGAGTGACCCCAATTCCTTTGAAGTGACCCCCAATTTCCCCAGGGTGACCCCAATTCCTTTGAGGTGACCCCAATTCCGTTGAGGTGACCCCAGTTCCCCCAGGGTGACCCCGTTTCCCACGGGGGGTCCCCGTTTTCCCGCACCTGCAGGTTTGCATCAGCGCCTGCACGCTCTGGAAGAAGCCGACCTCGCGCTTGGACTTGAGGTACTCCAGCATCTTCTGTGGGGACATTGAGGGGACACAGGGGACATTGGGGACACTGAGGGACACTGGGGACACTGAGGGGACATTGGGGACATTGGGGACACTGAGGGGACATGGACATTGGGGGACATTGGGGACACTGAGGGGACATTGGGGACACTGGGGACACTGAGGGGACACAGGGGACATTGGGGACACTGAGGGGACATTGGGGACATTGGGGGACACTGGGGACATTGGGGACACTGGGGGGACACTGGGGGACACGTGAGGGACATGGGGGACACTGGGGGACAGCAGGGGACACTGAGGGGACATGGAGGGACACTGAGGGACATTGGGGACACTGAGGGGACCTGGAGGACACAAGGGACAGCAGGGGACAGCTGGGGACACACAGGGGACACTGGGGACACATAGAGTGATACAGGGGACACACAGGTGACACAGGAGGGGACACAGTTGGGGACGCAGGGGTGGCACACAGGGGACAGCTGGGGACACACAGGTGACAGGAGGGGACACAGAGTGACACAGGAGGGGACATTGGGGACATTGGGAACACACAGGGGACACAGAGAGTGACACAGGAGGGGACATTGGGGACGCAGGGGTGGCACACAGGTGACACAGGGGACACACAGGTGACACAGGAGGGGACATTGGGGATGCAGGGGTGGCACACAGGTGACACAGGGGACATTGGGGACGCAGGGGTGGCACACAGGTGACACAGGGAACACACAGGTGACACAGGGGACACACAGGTGACAGGAGGGCACACAGGTGACACAGGTGACACGGTT
Organism: Zonotrichia leucophrys gambelii; assembly: GCF_028769735.1. Lineage (NCBI taxonomy): Eukaryota > Metazoa > Chordata > Aves > Passeriformes > Passerellidae > Zonotrichia > Zonotrichia leucophrys. Next base: position 53,025 of record NW_026992278.1, read on the forward strand.
GGGGACGCAGGAGTGGCACACAGGTGACACAGGGGACATTGGGGACACACAGGTGACACGGTTGGGGACGCAGGGGTGGCACACAGGTGACACAGGGGACACACAGGTGACACAGGTGACATTGGGGACGCAGGGGTGGCACACAGGTGACACAGGGGACACACAGGTGACAGGAGGGGACATTGGGAACACTCAGGTGACACAGGGGACACACAGGTGACAGGAGGGGACACACACAGTGACACAGGAGGGGACATTGGGGACATTGGGAACACACAGGTGACACAGGGGACACACAGGTGACACAGGAGGGGACATTGGGGATGCAGGGGTGGCACACAGGTGACACAGGGGACACGGTTGGGGACGCAGGGGTGGCACACAGGTGACACAGTAAGGCAGACAGGTGACACAGGGGACACACAGAGTGACACAGGATGGGACATTGGGGCCGCAGGGGTGGCACACAGGTGACACAGGTGACACAGCTGGGGACGCAGGGGTGGCACACAGGTGACACAGGGGACATTGGGGACACACAGGTGACACGGTTGGGGACGCAGGGGTGGCACACAGGTGACACAGGGGACACACAGGTGACACAGGTGACACGGTTGGGGACGCAGGAGTGGCACACAGGTGACACAGGGGACACACAGGTGACAGGAGGGGACATTGGGAACACTCAGGTGACACAGGGGACACACAGGTGACAGGAGGGGACACACACAGTGACACAGGAGGGGACATTGGGGACATTGGGAACACACAGGTGACACAGGGGACACACAGAGTGACACAGGAGGGGACACTGGGGACGCAGGGGTGGCACACAGGTGACACAGGGGACACGGCTGGGGACGCAGGGGTGGCACACAGGTGACACAGGTGACACGGTTGGGGACGCAGGGGTGGCACACCTGCTGCACGTCGGCGTTGCCCCCGTTGAGGATGGAGATGCCCAACTTGAGCGTGGAGGAGACCATGGCCCCCCGCTCACCTGGGGACAGAACGGTGACACCGCGGTCACCAAGGGGTCACCGTGGGGTCACCGTGGGGTCACCGTGGGGTCATCACAGGGTCACCACTCACCCTTGCAGGCGCTGATCATCTGCAGCACCATCTCGGCCGCTCCCCGCGTGTGCAGCCGGGCCTGCTGCGACAGCAGCTTCTGCTTCTCCATCTCCTTCTCCTGGGGGTCACACAGGGGTCACAGGGGTCAGAGAGGGGTCACTGGGGTCATGGAGGTCAGGAGGGGTCACAGGGGTCAGGAGGGGTCACAGGGATTTGGGGGGTCATGGGGGTCACAGCAGCTTCTGCTTCTCCATCTCCTTCTCCTAAGGGTCACAGAGGGGTCACAGGGGTCAGGGAGGGGTCACGGAGGTCAAGAAGGGTCACAGGGGTCAGGAGGGGTCACAGGGATTTGGGGGGTCATGGGGGTCACAGGGGTCAGGGGGTCACAGCAGCTTCTGCTTCTCCATCTCCTTCTCCTGGGGACATTGGGGACATCACAGAGGTCACAGGGGTCATGGAGGTCATGGGGGGTCACAGGGATTTGGGGGGTCACAGGGGTCAGGAGGGGTCACAGGGGGGGTCAGGGGGTTTTTGGGGTCTCCCCCCACCTCAAAGGAATCCTCGGCTTCTTCCTCTTCCTTCTCCTCTTCCTCCTTCTCTTCCTCCTCCCCCTCCTCGATGTGGCAGCTCTGGGGAATTGGGAACGGGGGGGGAGAGCCCCAAATTAGGAACCCTCACCCCCCGAAAACCAACCTGGGGGGGCCCAAAATCCCCAGTTCAGGGGTCCCCCCGTTTTTGGGGTGATCCATTTTTAGGGTGCCCCAATTTTCAGGTGCCCCCGGTTTTGGGGTGTCCCCGTTTTTGGGGAGCCCGGGTTTTGGGGTCTCCGAGGTTTTGGGATCCCCACAGTTTAGAGGTCCCCCCATATTTGGGGTGCCCCAGTTTTGGAGTGCCCCATTTTTGGAGTGCCCCATTTTTGGGGTGCCCCCGTTTTTGGGGTGCCCTGTTTTTGGGGTGCCCACCTTGGCCATGATGCCGGCGTAGGCCATGTACAGGTGATCCTGCTCCAGGTGGCTGCGGGGTGAGGAGGGGACACAGGTTGGGGACAGGGGGGGACACCCTGGACCCCCCAAAAGGGGACCCAGGTGACCCCAAGGGGGGGTTTGAGCTCCCCCCACCCTGAGGAGCCAAACCGGGATTTGGGGTGCCCAGGGTGGGGATTTGGGGTCTCCTCTGTGGGGTTTTGGGGTGCCCACAGTGGGATTTGGGGTCTCACCCAATGGGATTTGGGATGCCCATGGTGGATTTGGGGTTCTCCTCTGTGGGGTTTTGGGGTCCTTGCAGGGGATTTGGGGTCCCCCCTCAGGGATTTTGGGTCCCCAGTGTGATTTGGGGTCCTCTCAGGGAGTTGAGGTCTCTGAGGGATTTGGGGTCCCCCCAGATTTTGGTGTCCCCACAGGGATTTGGGGTCCCCTGCAGGATTTGGGGTCTCTGAGGGAGATTTGGGATCCCCATTGGGTTTTGGGGTCCCCAGTGTGACTGGGTGTCCCCACAGGGATTTGGGGTTCCCAGTGGGATTTAGGGTCCCCAGCTGAGTTTGGGATCCCTGCAGGATTTGGGGTCCCCCCGGGTTTTGGGGTCTCTGTGGGATTTCGCGTCCCCACAGGGATTGGTGTCCCCACAAGGATTTGGGGTCCCCACTGGGGTTTGGGGTCCCCTCAGGATTTGGGGTCGCCCCTCAAGATTTGGGGTCCCTGGTGTGATTTGGGATCCCTGCAGGAATCTGGGGTCCCCCCTCAGGGATTTGGTTTCCCCTCAGGATTTGGGATCTCTGCAGGATTTGGGGTCTCCTCTGCGGGGTTTTGGGGTCCGCAGTGTGATTTGGGGTCCCCTGGGGTTTCGGGGTCCCCCTGTGGGCTGGGGGTCACCTCTGCTCGGTGAGCGCGGTGCGGCTGAAGTGCAGGATCAGCTGGTGCAGCGGGTCCGGCCGCGCCTCCGCCTCTTCCTCCTCCTCCTCCTCCTCCCGCCCCGACTTCTGCGCCCACAAACCCCCAACCCCGTCAGGGGGGGCTCGGGGGGTCCCCAAACCTCCAGGGGTGTCCCCAAACCCCAAAGGTGTCCCCAAACCACAAAGGTGTCCCCAAATCCCAAAGGTGTCCCCAAATCCCCCAGGGGTGTCCCCAAACCCCAACGGTGTCCCCAAACCCCTAATGAATGTCCCCAAACCGTGGGAATGTCCCCAAACCTGTGGGAGTGTCCCCAAACCCCCCAGGGGTGTCCCCAAACCTCCAGGGGGTGTCCCCAAACCTCCTGGCAATGTCCCCAAACCCCAAAGGTGTCCCCAAACCTCTTGGCAATGTCCCCAAACCCCAACAGGTGTCCCCAAACCCCCCAAAGGTGTCCCCAAACCCCCCAGGGTGTCCTCAAACCCCAATGCATGTCCCCCAAAGCCCAGAAATGTCCCCAAACCCCAACAGGTGTCCCCAAACCTCCTGGCAATGTCCCCAAACCCCAAAGGTGTCCCCAAACCCCCCAGAGGTGTCCCCAAACCCCAAAGGTGTCCCCAAACCCCCCAGGGGTGTCCTCAAACCCCAATGCATGTCCCCAAAGCCCAGAGATGTCCCCAAACCCCAACAGGTGTCCCCAAACCCCAATGGATGTCCCCAAACCTCGACAGATGTCCCGAGACCCAGGGGATGTCCCCAACCCCCTGGGAATCCCCCTGGGGATGTCCCCAAACCCCAATGGATGCCCCCAAACCCCCGGGGATGTCCCCAAACCCCCCAGGGATGTCCCCAAACCCCAGGGATGTCCCCAAGCCCCAGGGGCGTCCCTGAATGCCCCAGGAATGTCCCCAAACCCCAATGGATGTCCCCAAGGCCCAGGTCAGGGGGGTCTCAGGATGTTCCCAAACCCCAGGGATGTCCCCAAGCCCAGGGGTGTCCCCAAACCCCCCAGGGATGTCCCCAAACCCCCGGCGATGTCCCCAACCCCCCAGGGGTGTCCCCAAGCCCCCAGGGGCATCCCCAAACCTGCAGGGATGCCCCCAAACCCCAGGGATGTCCCCAAGCCCAGGGGTGTCCCCAAACCCCCCAGGGATGTCCCCAAAGCCCCCAGGGATGTTCCCAAACCCCAGGGATGTCCCCAAACCCCAACAGGTGTCCCCAAACCCAGGGCTGTCCCCTCTCACCGAGAGGTCGTCGATCATTCGGTCCTCGAAGGGCGGCTGCTCCCGGGCCAGCCACGAGAGCCGGTAGGACTCGAGGAACATGTTACAGGCCCGGTGCCTGGGGACACGGCTGTCACCTGTGTGCCAGCCTGGCACTGCCACCTGTGCCAGCCTGGCATCACCTGTGCCCACCTGGCACCACCCGGCATCACCTGTGCCCGGCAGGACTCGAGGAACATGTTACAGGCCGGTGCCTGGGGACACGCCTGTCACCTGTGTGCCAGCCTGGCACTGCCACCTGTGCCCACCTGGCATCACCTGTGCCCACCTGGGGGCCCACCCATCCCCACCTGGAGGGTGCCAGGTGGCATCCAGGGCTCCCAGGTGTCACCTGGAGGGTGCCAAGTGTCACCCAGGGGGTTACAGGTATAACTCCTGGGGTCCCAGGTGTCACCCAGGGGGTGCCAGGTGTCCCCCAGTGCCCCCCAATCCCCTCCCAGTGCCCCCCAGTGCCCGCAGTGCCCACCTGGGCAGGTTGTACAGGGGCGTCATGCGGAAGCAGGCGACGACGGCGCGGCGGCGCTGCTTGGACAGGAGCTTGTGCCACACGGCCTTCTTGGACTTGTAGGGGTGCTCTGTCTGTGGGGGGGCACCGGGGTCACCCCCAAATCCCCTGGGCACCCCCAAAATCCCTGGGACCCCCCCAAACAACCCCCAGAGCACCCAAAGGGCACAGAGCACCCCAAGCTTGTGCCACACGGCCACCTTGGGCTTGTAGGGCTGCTCTGTCTGTGGGGGGGTCACTGGGGTCACCCGGGGTCACCTGGGCACCCCCAAACCCCCCTGGGCACCCCTGAACCCCCCTGGGCACCCCCAAAATCCCTGGGTGCCACTGAGCACCCCTGGGATCCCCCAGAGCACCCAAAGGGCACAGAGCGCCCCAAGCTTGTGCCACACGGCCACCTTGGGCTTGTAGGGCTGCTCTGTCTGTGGGGGGCGTCACTGGGGTCACCTGGGCACCCCCAAATCCCCCTGGGCACCCCCAAAATCCCTGGGTGCCACTGAGCACCCCTGGGACCCCCCAAACCAGCCCCAAAACACCCAAAGGGCACCCAAAGGGTACCCACAGAGCACCCCAAGCTTGTGCCACACGGCCTTCTTGGGCTTGTAGGGCTGCTCTGTCTGTGGGGGGGGCACCGGGGTCACCTGGGGTCACCTGGGCACCCCCAAACCCCCTGGGCACCCCCAAACCCCCCTGGGCACCCCCAAAATCCCTGGGTGCCACTGAACACCCCTGGGATCCCCCAGAGCACCCAAAGGGCACCCACAGAGCACCCCAAGCTTGTGCCACACGGCCACCTTGGGCTTGTAGGGCTGCTCTGTCTGTGGGGGGGTCACTGGGGTCACCTGGGCACCCCCAAACCCCCCTGGGCACCCCCTGAGCCCCCCAAGCCCCCAGACCTGCTCGAGGTGGTAGAGCACGGCCGACACCTCCTGCACCCTGCGCACGACCTGCTCGGGGCTGTCGGGGTCCTCGTCCCGCCCGGCCTGGCGCACCAGGGCCATCTGCCAGCGGGCCGAGCCCGTGTTCTCCACCTGGGGACATTGGGGACATTCATTGGGGACATTGATTGGGGACATCAGCACCAGGGCCATCTGCCAGCGGGCCGAGCCCGTGTTCTCCACCTGGGGACATTGGGGACATCATTGGGGACATTGGGGACATTGGGGACATCAGCACCAGGGCCATCTGCCAGCGGGCCGAGCCCGTGTTCTCCACCTGGGGACATTGGGGACATTGATTGGGGACATTGATTGGGGACATTGGGGACATCAGCACCAGGGCCATCTGCCAGCGGGCCGAGCCCGTGTTCTCCACCTGGGGACATTGGGGACATCATTGGGGACATTGGGGACATTGGGGACATTGGGGACATCATTGGGACATCAGCACCAGGGCCATCTGCCAGCGCGCCGAGCCTGTGTTCTCAACCTGGGGACATTGGGGACATCATTGGGGACATTGGGGACATCATTGGGACATCAGCACCAGGCCATCTGCCAGCGGGCTGAACCCGTGTTCTCCACCTGGGGACATTGGGGACATTGACTGGGGACATTGATTGGGGACATCAGCACCAGGGCCATCTGCCAGCGGGCCGAGCCCGTGTTCTCCACCTGGGGACATTGGGGACATCATTGGGGACATCAGCACCAGGGCCATCTGCCAGCAGGCCGAGCCCGTGTTCTCCACCTGGGGACATTGGGGACATCATAGGGACATTGATTGGGGACATTGGGGACATCATTGGGGACATTGGGGACATCAGCACCAGGGCCATCTGCCAGCGGGCCGAGCCCGTGTTCTCCACCTGGGGACATTGGGGACATTGATTGGGGACATCATTGGGGACATCAGCACCAGGGCCATCTGCCAGCGGGCTGAGCCCGTGTTCTCCACCTGGGGACATTGGGGACATTCATTGGGGACATTGGGGACATTGGGGACATCAGCACCAGGGCCATCTGCCAGCAGGCCGAGCCCGTGTTCTCCACCTGGGGACATTGGGGACATCAGCACCAGGGCCATCTGCCAGCGGGCCGAGCCCGTGTTCTCCACCTGGGGACATTGGGGACATTGGGGACATCAGCACCAGGGCCATCTGCCAGCGGGCCGAGCCCGTGTTCTCCACCTGGGGACATTGGGGACATTGGGGACATCACTGGGGACATTGGGGACATCAGCACCAGGGCCATCTGCCAGCGCGCCAAGCCCGTGTTCTCCACCTGGGGACATTGGGGACATCACTGGGACATTGGGGGGCACAAGGGGCTCCTGGGGACACAGTGACACCAGGGACACAGTGACACAGGGTGGGGACACAGTGACATTGGAGACAAGGTGACACAGGTGACACAGTAACACAGGGGACACAGGTGACACAGGGGACACAGTGACACAGGGGACACAGTGACACAGGGGACACAGTGACACAGTGACACAGGTGACACAGGGGACACAGTGACACAGTGACACGGGGCCGTGCCAGCTCACCTTGTCCTGCAGGTGCAGGTTGTTGTGCAGGAACTCCCGAACCTCCTCGTCCGTGTCTTTCTGCAGGGGGGGACACACAGGGGACAATCAGCAAGGGTCCCCAAACCCTTGGAGGTGTCCCCAAACCCTTGGGGGGTGTCCCCAAAGCCACGGAGGTGTCCCCAAACCCCAGGCTTGTCCCTGGCCACCCACCAGTGTCCACCCTTGGCCAGAGCCATGTCCCCAACCCCAGGGTTTTGTCCCTAAACCCAGGGGACATTTGTGGGTCCCAGGTGTGTCCAGGTGTCCCCAGGCACCCACCAGGGCGCAGCGTCCACCCTTGGCCAGCCATTTGGCCATGTCTCCAACCCCAGGCCTTTGTCCCTAAACCCAGGGGACATTTGTGGGTCCCAGGTGTGTCCAGGTGTCCCCAGGTGTGCCCAGGTGTCTCCAGGTGGGCACCCACCAGGGCGTAGTGGCCTTTGGCCAGCACCATGTCCCAAATCCCAGGGGACATTTGGGGGTCCCACGTGTGCCCAGGTGTCCCCAGGTGTCCCCAGGTGGGCACCCACCAGGGCATAGCGGCCCTTGGCCAGCGCCATGTCCCAAATCCCACTGTCCCAGGGGGGATCCCACGGGGGTTTCTGGGCGGTCCCAGGTGCCCCCAGGTGTCCCCAGGTGCGCCCAGGTGTGCCCAGGTGCCCCCAGGTGTCCCCAGCGGGCACCCACCAGGGCGTAGCGGCCCTTGGCCAGCGCCATGTCCCAAATCCCAGATGTGCCCAGGTGCCCCCAGGTGTCCCCAGGTGCCCCCAGGTGTGCCCAGGTGCCCCCAGGTGTCCCCAGGTGTCCCCAGGTGTGCCCAGGTGCCCCCAAGTGTCCCCAGCGGGCACCCACCAGGGCGTAGCGGCCCTTGGCCAGCTCCATGTCCCAAATCCCATATGTGCCCAGGTGTCCCCAGGTGCCCCCAGGTGTGCCCAGGTGTCCCCAGGTGTCCCCAGCGGGCACCCACCAGGGCGTAGCGGCCCTTGGCCAGCGCGATCAGCTCCTGGTCAGCAGGTGAGCACATGTTGAGGCCGATGGGCAGCATCTTCTTGAGGGTGGCCACGATGAGCGAGGTGTGCACCGAGTAGCGGTCCCCGCGGCGGCGCTTCTTGGAGCGCTCCTGCTCCGAGCCACCACCCTGAGGGGACAGGGACAGTGTGGGGACAGGGACAGGGACCCCATAACGAGTGTCAGCTCCTGCTCCGAGCCACCACCCTGAGGGGACAGGGACAGGGACCCCATAACCAGTGACAGCTCCTGCTCCGAGCCACCACCCTGAGGGGACAGGATGGTGACACAGGGTCAGCAGGGACCCCATAACCAGTGTCAGCTCCTGCTCCGAGCCACCACCCTGAGGGGACAGGGACAGCGTGGGGACAGGGACAGGGACCCCATAACCAGTGTCAGCTCCTGCTCCGAGCCACCACCCTGAGGGGACAGCATGGTGACACAGGGTCAGCAGGGACCCCGTAACCAGTGTCAGCTCCTGCTCCAAGCCACCACCCTGAGGGGACAGGGACAGCGTGGGGACAGGGACCCCATAACCAGTGTCAGCTCCTGCTCCGAGCCACCACCCTGAGGGGACAGGGACAGCGTGGCAACAGGGACCCCATAACCAGTGTCAGCTCCTGCTCTGAGCCACCACCCTGAGGGGACAGGGACAGCGTGGGGACAGGGATGGGGACACGGGGTCAGCAGGGACCCCATAACCACAGGACAGGGGGTCCTAGCCAATGTCACCCCACAGAAGGGTCCTGGGGGGTCCCAGCTGTGGTGACCCTACAGAACAGGACCCTGCAGGAGTTTTGGGGGTCCCAGCTGTGGTGGCCCCACAGAACAGGAGTTTTGGGGTGTCCCAATGGTGGTGACCCCACAGGACAGGAGCTTTGGGACAGGACAGGACCCTGCAGGAGTTTTGGGGGTCCCAGATGTTGTGGCCCCACAGGACAGGAGTTTTGGGGTGTCCCAATGGTGGTGACCCCACAGGACAGGAGCTTTGGGACAGGACAGGACCCTGCAGGAGTTTTGGGGTCCCAGCTGTGGTGACCCCACCGAGGGGTCCTGTGTGCCCCCTGTGTGCCCCCCCAGCCCCTCCCCGCTAACCTGTCCATCTCCAGACTGGGAGCAGCACCCGCAGCCGAGGGGAGAGAAGAGAGAGAGTCAGGGACAGCGGGACACCGTTAGGGACAGGGGGACATGGGGACACCGTTAGGGACAGGGGGACAGTGGGACACCGTTAGGGACATGGGGACACCGTTAGGGACAGAGGGGACAGGGACATGGGGACAGTGCTGGGGACAGTAGGACACTGTTAGGGACATGGGGACAGCGTTGGGGACAGTGGGACACCATTAGGGACATGGGACAGCATTGGGGACATGGGGACAGCGTTGGGGACATGGGGACAGCATTGGGGACATGGGGAGGACGGGACAGTTGGGACAATGGGACACTGTTAGGGACAGTGGGACACCGTTAGGGACATGAGGACAGCATTGGGGACAGTGGGACACCATTCGTTAGGGACATGGGGACAGGACATGGGGACAGTGCTGGGGACAGTGGGACACTGTTAGGGACAATGGGACACCATTAGAGACATGGGGACAGAACTGGGGACATCATTGGGGACAATGGGACACCGTCAGGGACATGGGGACAGCAGTGGGGACATGGGGACATCACTGGGGACACTGGGACACTGTTAGGGACATGGGGACAGCGTTGGGGACACTGTCAGGGACACTGGGACACTGTCAGGGACATGGGGACAAGGACAAGGATTTTTGGGTGAATTAGGAGTCCCAGGTGGGTTTGGGGTGAATTAGGGGTTTGAGGTGGGATTTGGGATGAATTGTGAGTTCCAGGTGGGATTTTGGGGTGAATTAGAGCTCCGAGGCAGGATTTGGGGTGAATTGTAGGTTCCAGGTGGGGTTGGGGGTGAATTAGAGATTGGAGGTGGGAATTTGGGGTGAATCACAGGTCTCAGGTGGGTTTGGAGTGAATTAGGGGTCTCAGGTGCGATTTTGGGGTGAATTAGGGGGTCCCAAGTGGGATTTGGGGCGAATTAGGGGTTTGAGGTGGGTTTGAGGTGGAATTTTGGGTCCAAGATGGTTTTTGCAGTGAATTATGGGTTCAAGTTGGGATTTTGGGTGAATTAAGGGTTTGAGGTGGGATTTTGGGGCAAATTATGGGTTCAAGGTGGGATTTTTGGGGTGAATTATGGGTTCAAGGTGGGATTTTGGGTGAATTAAGGGTTTGAGGTGGGATTTTGGGGCGAATTATGGGTTCAAGGTGGGATTTTGGGGTGAATTATGGGTTCAAGGTGGGATTTTGGGGTGAATTATGGGTTCAAGGTGGGATTTTGGGGTGAATTATGGGTTCCAGGTGAGTTTGGGGCTCCAGGGGGGGTTGGGTGGGATGGAACCCAGGGGGTCCTGGGGGGTCAGGGGCAGTTTGGGGTCCCCCCCAGCCCACCTTGGCCATCTTGCTCTTGCTGTCGGCCGTCAGGAAGGACATGTTGTTGATCTCGTTCTGCACCACGAAGTTCTGCTCCTCACGCTTGAAGTTCTGGGGTGGGGGGACACGGACAGGGGGTCAGGACCCCCAAAAGGTCACCTCGGACCCCCCAAAGGTTACACTGGACCCCTCTGGACCCCCACTCACGTGGGACTTGGACCAGTAGATGAAGACCTCGCCCACCATGCGGAACAGCTCCTCGGCGTCCTCGTTGGGCTCCGTCAGCCACTTGGCCCTGAGGGGACACCAGGGGACACAGGGACGTCACCAGGGGGTCACCAACCCCATGGCCACCATTACTGGGTCCTTATGGCCACCATTAATGAGCCCCCATGGCCACCGTTGTTGGGTCCTCATGGCCACCATTAATGATTCCTCCAGTGTTTGGCCCCTGTGGCCACTGTGGTTGGGTTCCCAAGGCCACCACCTGTGGTTGGGGTCACCACAGCTGTGTCCCCAAGGCCACCACAACTGGCTCACCCTGGCCATGTGCCCATCCCCTGGCACTGTCCCCATCCCCATGGCATTGTCCCCATCCCCTGGCACTGTCCCCATCCCCCTGGCACTGTCCCCAGCCCCTGGCACTGTCCCCAGCACTGTCCCCATCCCTGTGTCCCCTGCCCTCACCGGCTGTTGTCCACGTAGCGGATGAGCAGCGGGTAGAGCGCGTAGAGGTCGCGGCACAGCACCGAGAACTCGTCGCGGATCAGCAGCTCGGCGTCCTCGGCCTCGGCCTTGCCCTCGAGCCGCAGCTGCTCCTCCTCGGCCACCACCTTCCCCGCGCGCTTGCGCAGCCGCCCCAGCGTGGGGATGAAGTGGGAGCGCAGCAGCTCCGGCCGCGCCTTGCTCACGATGGGCTGGGCGAAAACTGCAATGGGTAAAGGTGGTCACTGTGAGCCCCAGGGCCACCAAAACACCCCTGGGACCACCAGAACATCCCTGGGACCACCAGAACACCCCTGGGACAGCCCTGGGACCACCAGAATATCCCTGGGACCACCAGAACACCCCTGGGACAGCCCAGGGACCACCAGAACACCCCTGGGACCACCAAAACACCCCTGGGACAGCCCTGGGACCACCAGAATATCCCTGGGACCACCAGAACACCCCTGGGACAGCCCTGGGACCACCAGAACACCCCTGGGACAGCCCTGGAACCACCAGAACACCCCTGGGGCAGCTCCGGCCGCGCCTTGCTCACGATGGGCTGGGCGAAAACTGCAATGGGTAAACGTGGTCACTGTGAGCCCCAGGGCCACCAAAACACCCCTGGGACAGCCCTGGGACCACCAAAACATCCCTGGGGCAGCTCCGGCCGCGCCTTGCTCACGATGGGCTGGGTGAAAACTGCGAGTAAATGTGGTCACTGTGAACCCCAGGGCCACCAAAACACCCCCAGAACCATACATGGCCCCCACCATCATCTGCAGGACCCACCCAGGGCCACCAGCACCATCCTGGGACCACCGAAACCCAGCAGAATGATCTGCAGGACCCATTCAGGACCCACCAGCACCATCCTGGGACCACCAAAACCCACCTAGGGCCACCTGAATGACCTGCAGGAGCCACTCAGGGCCACCAACGCCATCCTGGGACCACCAAAACCCAGCCAGGGCCACCAGAATGACCTGCAGGAGCCACCCAGGGCCACCAGCACCATCCTGGGACCACCAAAACCCACCACCATGATCTGCAGGACCCACCCAGGGCCACCAGTACCATCCTGAGACCACCAAAACCCACCCAGGGCCACCAGCACCATCCTGGGACCACCGAAACCCAGCAGAATGATCTGCAGGACCCATTCAGGACCCACCAGCACCATCCTGGGACCACCAAAACCCATCCAGGGCCACCACAATGACCTGCAGGAGCCACCCAGGACCATCAGCACCATTCTGAGACCAACAAAAACCTAGCCAGGGCCATCGGTACCATCCTGGGACCACTGACACCCGCACCAAAGGCCACCACAATGACCTGCAGGAGCCACCCAGGACCACCAGCACCATCCTGGGACCACCAAAACCTACCCAGGGCCATCAGCACCATCCTGGGACCACTGCCACCCACCAAAGGCCACCACAATGACCTGCAGAAGCCACCCAGGACCACCAGCATCATCCTGGGACCACTGAAACCCACCATCATCATCTGCAGGACCTGCCCAGGGCCACCGGCACCATCCTGGGACCACTGACACCCACATCAAAGGCCACCACAATGATCTGCAGCACCCACCCGGTGCCACCAGCACCATCCTGGGACCACCAAAACCCACCCAGGGCCACCACAATGACCTGCAGGAGCCACCCGGTGCCACCAGCACCATCCTGGGACCACCAAAACCCCCCCAGGGCCACCACAATGCCCTGCAGAAGCCACCCAGGGCCACCAGCACCATCCTGGGACCACCAAAACCCACCCAGGGCCATCAGCACCATCCTGGGACCACCAAAACCCACCAAAGGCCACCACAATGACCTGCAGGAGCCACCCAGGGCCACCAGCACCATCCTGGGACCACCAAAACCCTGCAGAATGCCCTGCAGGACCCATTCAGAACCCACCAGCACCATCCTGGGACCACCAAAACCCACTCAGGGCCACTGGCACCATCCTGGGACCACCGAAACCCACCAGAATGCCCTGCAGGACCCATTCAGGACCCACCAGCACCATCTTGGGACCACCAAAACCTATCCAGGGCCACCACAATCCCCTGCAGAGGCCACCCAGGGCCACCAGCACCATTCTGAGACCAACAAAAACCCACCCAGGGCCATCGGCACCATCCTGGGACCACCAAAACCCACCCAGGGCCACCAGCACCATCCTGGGACCACTGACACCCACATCAAAGGCCACCACAATGATCTGCAGCACCCACCCAGTGCCACCAGCACCATCCTGGGACCACCAAAACCCACCCAGGGCCACCACAATGCCCTGCAGAAGCCACCCAGGGCCACCAGCACCATCCTGGGACCACCAAAACCCACCCAGGACCACCAGCACCATCCTGGGACCACTGCTGCCCACCAAAGGCCACCACAATGACCTGCAGGAGCCACCCAGGACCATCAGCACCATTCTGGGACCACCAAAACCCACCCAGGGCCACCAGCACCATCCTGGGACCACCAAAACCCACCAAAGGCCACCACAATGCCCTGCAGCACCCACCCAGTGCCACCATCCCCTCCGGGCCCCCTCACCCGCCAGCCTCTTCATCCAGGAGGCCTCGTCGATGCCCAGGTTGTTGACCACGATGCGCAGGATGTGGCCCAGCAGGGCATTGAGGTGCTGCGCGGTGACCTCGGTGGCCCAGGGGCCCTGGGGGGCGGCGTCGGGGCCGCGCTCCCACCAGCGGGGCAGGTAGTGGCACAGCATGGGCAGCGTCACCTCGATGACGTGCGGCATCTCCGTGTAGCGCGCGCCCGAGTCCGCCAGGCCGCCGATGTCGCCCATGAGGCGCTCCAGGTCCGGCAGGTCCGGGCACAGCTCCTCGACGCGGGACGGGAGGCCCAGCACTGAGGGGGACATGGGGACAGGGTTGGGGACATCCCATGGGGACACACCACCAGGAGGCTGGGACACCGAGGGGACACGGGACAGGGGTTGGGGACATCCCATGGGGACACAGCACTGGGGACACGGGGATAGGGGTTGGGGACATCCCGAGGGGACACACCAGGAGGGCTGGGGACATCCCATGGGGACACAGCTCCTTGACCCGTGAGGGGAGGCCCAGCACTGAGGGGGACAGGGGGACACAGGTTGGGGACATCCTGAGGGGACACACCAACAGGGTTGGGGACATCCCGAAGGGGACACATCAACAGGGTTGGGACACATCGAGGGGACACAGCTCCTCGACGCGGGACGGGAGGCCCAGCACTGGGGGGGACACGGGGACAGGGGTTGGGGACATCCCATGGGGACACACCAACAGGGTTGGGGACATCCCATGGGGACACAGCTCCTCGACGCGGGACGGGAGGCCCAGCACTGGGGGGACAGGGGGACACAGGGACAGGGTTGGGGACATCCCGAGGGGACACACCAGGAGGGTTGGGGACATCCCGAGGGGACACACCAACAGGGTTGGGGACATCCCATGGGGACACACCAACAGGGTGAGGACATCCGAGGGGACACAGCACTGGGGACACGGGGATAGGGGTTGGGGACACCCAAGGGGACACACCAGGAGGGTTGGGGACATCCCATGGGGACACACCAGGAGGGCTGGGGACATCCCATGGGGACACACCAACAGGGTTGGGGACAACCCATGGGGACACAGCTCCTCGACACAGGACAGAAGGCCCAGCACTGGGCGGGACATGGGGACAGGGTTGGGGACATCCCGAGGGGACACACCAACAGGGCTGGGGACATCCCATGGGGACACAGGGACAGGGGTTAGGGACATCCCGAGGGGACACACCAACAGGGTTGGGGACATCCCATGGGGACACAGCTCCTCGACGTGGGATGGGAGGCCCAGCACTGGGGAGAGGGGGACAGGGTTGGGGACATGAGGACAGTGTTGGGGACACCTTGAAGTGAGATGGGGACGCCCTGAGCAGGGGACACCCCAAGTTGAAATGGGGACACAGGGACAGGGTTGGGGGACATCCCATGGGGACACAGCTCCTCGACGCGGGACGGGAGACCCAGCACTGGGGACACATGGGGACAAGGACACATTGGGGACATGGGGACAAGGACACATTGTGGACATGCCAAGGAGAGCAGGGGACACCCCAAGGCAAGATGGGGACACAGGGACAGGGGTTGGAGACTCCCAGAGGTGACACGGGGACAGCCACGGGCACACTCACGGAGGGTTGTGGGGAGATGCAGGCAGCTGTGGGAGGACACGGGGGTGACAGAAGTGACACACAGGTGACACTGGGGTGACACACAGGTGACCCAGGTGACACTGGGGTGACACACAGGTGACCCAGGTGACACGCACGGGCGCGCTCGCGGGCGCTCTTGGTGCTGTACACGGAGCTGGGGTTCAGGTGGTTCAGCTGCGGCTCCAGGAAGGCCACGGGCATGGCGGCGGCCAGGCGGGCCAGGCACTCGCCCAGGGCCGGCCTCTGCCTGTGGGGACATTGGGGACATGGAGGGGACATCAGGGGACATCCAGGGGTCACCCCATGGCACCCCATGGACACCCCATGGCACCCCATGGCAGCGGCCAGGCGGGCCAGGCACTCGCCCAGGGCCGGCCTCTGCCTGTGGGGACATCGAGGGGACATTGGGGACATCAGGGGACATCCAGGGGTCACCCCATGGACACCCCATGGCACCCCATGGTCACCCCATGGCACCCCAAGGATCCCCAAGGCACCCCATGGCAGCGGCCAAGCAGGCCAGGCACTCGCCCAGGGCTGGCCTCTGCCAGTGGGGACATGAGGGGACATTGGGGACATCAAGGGGACATCCAGGGGTCACCCCATGGCACCCATGGCGGTGGCCAGGCGGGCCAGGCAGTCGCCCAGGGCCGGCCTCTGCCTGTGGGGACATTGGGGACATCGAGGGGACATCAGGGGACATCCAGGGGTCACCCCATGGCACCCCATGGACACCCCATGGACACCTCATGGCCATGGCCAGGCAGGCCAGGCGGACCAGGCACTCGCCCAGGGCCGGCCTCTGCCTGTGGGGACATGAGGGGACATTGGGGACATCGAGGGACATCAGGGGACATCCAGGGGTCATCTCATGGCACCCCATGGCACCCCAAGGATCCCCATGGCACCCCATGGCAGCGGCCAGGCAGGCCAGGCACTCGCCCAGGGCCGGCCTCTGCCTGTGGGACATGAGGGGACATTGGGGACATCAAGGGGACATCAAGGGGACATCCAGGGGTCACCCCATGGCACCCATGGACACCCCATGGCACCCCAAGGATCCCATGACACCCATGGCATGCCGGCGGGCAGGCACTCGCCCAGGCCTGGCCTCTGCCTGTGGGGACATTGGGGACATTGTGGGGTTTTTGGGGTCCCCACTGAGGTTTTGGGGACCCTGCTGGAGGTTTTTGGGGTCCTGATGGGGTTTTTGGGGTCCCTGATGGGGTTTTGGGGTCCCCACCTGTCCACGAGGGGCCCGCGGGCGGTGCCCAGGCTGTAGATGCTGCACAGGATGCGGTAACAGGACACCTGCACATCGTCCACTGTGGGGACAGCGGTGTCACCAACTGTCCCCATGTCCTCCCCTGCTGTGTCCCCACTGTGTCCCCATGCCCCCGACCCTCCCAAATGCATCCTCTGTCCCCACCTCCCTTTAATGTCCCCCTGTCCCCATGTCCCCACCACGTCCCCACTGTGTCCTCCCCACCCACACCTCGACACGTCCCCAACATGTCCTTGTGTCCCCAAGCCCCCTGTCCCCACCACGTCCCCAGACCCCAACGTGTCCCCCTGTCCCCGCTGTCCCCCCTTCCATCCCACTGTCCCCCTTGTCCCTGCTGTCCCCCTGTCCCTGCTGTCCCCTTGTCCTCCCTGTCCCCTCTGTCCCTGCTGTCCCCTCCTGCTGTCCCCGTCACCTTGTCCCCACTGTCCCATTGTCCCCCTGTCCCTGCTGTCCCCCTTGTCCCCTCTGTCCCTGATGTCCCTGTTCCCACTGTCCCCTGCCTCCGCTGTCCCCTGTCCCCCCCTCCATCCCACTGTCCCCTCTCCATCCCACTGTCCCCCTGTCCCCTCTGTCCCTGCTGTCCCCTCCTGCTGTCCCCCTGTCCCTGCTGTCCCCACATGTCCTCCCCTGTCCCCTGACCTCCGTCCACTGCCTTCCCATCCATGTCCCCTGTCCCGCTGTCCCTGTCCCCCCCGTCCCCTGTCCCCTGTCCCCTCTCCTTCCCACGTGCTGTCCCCCTGGTCTGTCCTGCTGCCCGTCAGTTGTCCGCCCCTGTCTCTCCACCCTTGTGGCCCTCGCTGTCCCCTGTCCCCATGTCACTCACAGATGACGTCGTCCCCGAACTGGTGCTGTGCCAGGTGCTCGAACAGCGCGGTGAGCACGGGCAGCAGTGCCACCGAGGTGTAGGTGACGTTCTGGGCCACGCCCTTGGTGGGGGCGCGGGTCGGGGTCCCCCGGCCCAGCCGCAGCTGCTCCCCCAACTTCTCCATGTCCTCGGCCGCCGACTCGAAGAACGAGCGCAGCCCGGCCTTGACGATCTCGGGGCCCGACTTCATCACCGTCCTGGGGACATCGGGGACATTGGGGACATTGAGGGTATCAGGGGTATCAGGGACATGGGCACAGACACAGGGACACAGCCCGGCCTTGGCGATCTCGGGGCCCGACTTCATCACGGTCCTGGGGACATTGGGGACATTGGGGACATTTGGGATATCAGGGACATGGGCACAGACACAGGGACACAGAGACACAGCCCGGCCTTGGCAATCTCAGGGCCCGACTTCATCACGGTCCTGGGGACATTGGGGACATTGGGGACATTGGGGATGTTGGGGACATCGGGGACATTTGGGGAGGTTGGGGACAGCATGGACATTGGGGACATGGGGTTACTGGGGGTATCATGGACATGGACACAGCCCGGCCTTGACGATTTCAGGGCCCGACCTCACCACCATCCTGGGGACATTGGGGACATTGGGGGTACTGGGGACACCCAGGACATTGGGGACATCCAGGACAATGGGGGTATCAGGGACACAGCCCGGCCTTGGCGATCTCGGGGCCCGACTTCATCACCGTCCTGGGGACATTGGTGACATCGGGGACACTGGGGACATCGGGGACACAGTGACACACACACGCGGACGGACACACGGTCGCGGTGTCCCCGCTGTCCCCACCTGGCG
The DNA here is from genome assembly GCF_028769735.1 of Zonotrichia leucophrys gambelii. Taxonomy (NCBI): domain Eukaryota; kingdom Metazoa; phylum Chordata; class Aves; order Passeriformes; family Passerellidae; genus Zonotrichia; species Zonotrichia leucophrys. The sequence continues at coordinate 71,656 of NW_026992278.1, forward strand.
TCCAGGGACCGTGCCAGGATGAGCAGGCAGTTCACCACGGCCGGGGCGTCTGTGCCTGGGTGGGGACAGGGACATCAGCTGGGGGGGAGGGGACAGTGCCACCGCTGGCCCCAGTGTGACACCCCAGTGTGTCCCAGTGTCCCTCCAGTGTGTCCCAGTGTCCCCAGTGCCCCCTGTGTGTCCCCAGTGTCCCTCCAGTGTGTCCCAGTGTCCCCAGTGCCCCCCAGTGTGTCCCCAGTGCCCCCACAGTGTCCCCAGTGTGTCCCAGTGTCACCCAAGTGTCCCCAGTGTCCCCCAATCCCCCCAGTGTCCCCAGTGTCCCCAGTGCCCTCACAGTGTCCCCAGTGTCCCCCCAATCCCCCCAGTGTGTCCCCAGTCCCTCTCAGTGCCCCCCTGTGTGTCCCCAGTGTCCCCCCAGTGTGTCCCAGTGTCCCCAGTGCCCCCCTGTGTGTCCCCAGTGTCCCTCCAGTGTGTCCCCAGTGTGTCCCAGTGTCCCCCCAGTCCCCCCAGTGTCCCCCCAGTGTGTCCCCAGTCCCTCTCAGTGCCCCTGTGTGTGTCCCCAGTGTCCCCAGTGTCACCCAAGCGTCCCCAGTGTCCCCCAATCCCCCCAGTGTCCCCCCAGTGTCCCCAGTTACCGAACAGGGACACGCGATGCCGGACGAGCGCGGCCAGTTTGCAGAACAGGCTGGGGGGGGACACAAAGGGGGTCAGGGGGGGTCCCCAAAACCCAGGGGGGGACACAAGGGGGTCAGGGGGGTCCCCAAAACCCCCCCAGGAGGGACACAAAGGGTCAGGGGTCCCCAAAACCCCCCCAGGAGAGACACAAAGGGTCAGGGGGTCCCCAAAACCCCAAACCCCAGGGACCCCAAACTGGAAATGTGGGGGTTTGCATGGGGATTTGGGGTTTGGGGGGATTTTGGGTTTGGTCGGATTTTGGGGTGGGATTTGGGGCTCAGGGGGATTTTGGGCTCGGGGGTTTTTGTGGTTGGGATTTGGTGGGGGATTTGGGGGGATTTGGGGGGGATTTTGGGTGGGGATTTTGGGTTGGGATTTGAGGCTTGGGGGGTGTTTGGGGTGGGATTTTGGGAGGTTTGGGGGGGATTTTGGGATGGGGATTTGGGGTTGGATTTGAGGCTTGGGGGGGTTTGGGGTGGGATTTTGGGAGGATTTTGGGGGTTTGGGATTTTAGGGGATTTATTTTTTGTGGGGATTTTGGTTGGGTTGGGATTTGAGGCTTGGAGGGGGATTTGGGGTGGGATTTTGGGAGGATTTTGGGGGGATTTTGGGGGATTTTGTGGGGATTTTGGGGTTGGGATTTGAGGCTTGGAGGGGTGTTTGGGGTGGGATTTTGGGAGGATTTTGGGGAGGGATTTTAGGGGATTTTGTGGGGATTTTGAGGTTGGGATTTGAGGCTTGGAGGGGTGCTTGGGGTGGGATTTTGGGGGATTTTGGGGAGGGATTTTAGGGATTTTGTGGGGATTTTGGTGGTTGGGATTTGAGGCTTGGAGGGGTGTTTGGGGTGGGATTTTGGGAGGATTTTTTGGGTGGGATTTTAGGGGATTTTGTGGGGATTTTGGGTTGGGATTTGGGGCTTGGAGGGGAATTTGGGATGGGATTTTGGGAGGATTTTGGGGTGGGATTTTAGGGGATTTTGTGGGGATTTTGGGGTGGATTTGAGGCTTGGAGGGGGTTTGGGGTGGGATTTTGGGAGGGATTTTGGGGGGATTTTAGGGGATTTTGTGGGGATTTTGGGGTTGGGATTTGAGGCTTGGAGAGGGATTTGGGGTGGGATTTTGGGGAGGGATTTTAGGGATTTTGGGGGATTTTGGGTGGATTGGTGGATTTTGGGTGGGATTTTGGAGGATTTGGGAGGGTATTTGGGTGGATTTTGGGAGGGATTGGTTGTGGGGATTTTTTGGGTGGGATTTTAGGGGATTTTGTGGGGAATTCAGGGCGATTTTGGGGTCTCACCTGGTGATCATCTCCTTCTCCTTGTTGGAGGCGTGGCCGCCGCTGCCCAGCACCTGGGCCGGCGTGGACAGGAAATAGAGGCAGTGGTTGTGGAAGTACTGGTTGATGAGGGGCAGCAGGATCTGGGGGGGCACCGGGGGCTCAGCGGGACCCCAAAACCCACGGGGAACCCCAAAAAATGCACAGAGACCTCAAACACCCCACAGAGACCCCAAAGAACCCATAAACACCTCCCAAAAGCTGTAAGAAACCCCAAATACCCCACAGAGACCCCAAATAATCCACAAAAACCCCAAATATCCCACAGGGACCTCAAAACCACCCTGTCCCCCGGTGCTCCCCCAATTTGAGGGGTTTTGGGGTGTCCCCTCCCCATTTTTGGGGCATTCCATCCCTGAATTTGGGGTCTCCCATCTCCATTTCTGGGGCGTCCCATCCCAAATTTTGGGATGTCCCCCCTGTTTTTGGGGTGTCCCCTCCCCATTTTTGGGGTCTCCCCTCCCCATTTTTGGGGTGTCCCATCCCCAATTTTGGGGTGTCCCCTCTCTGTTTCTGGGGTCTCCCCTGCCCATTTTTGGGGCGTCCCCCCCCTTTTTGGCATCTCCTGTCCCCGTTTTTGGGGTGTTTCCCTCCCCAATTTTTGGGGTGTCCCCTCCCCAATTTTTGGGGTGTTTCCCCCCATTTTTGGGGTGTCCCCTCCCCATTTTTGGGGTCCCCCCGACCTTGGCGAAGAACTTGATCTCCTGCTCGTGGGGGGATTTCTCCACCCTCCCGCTGCTGACCACGGCCTCTGGGGGAAAAAATGGGGGTCAGGGGGGTCCTGGGGGGGTCCCGTGGGATTGGGGTGACCCCGGGATTTGGGGGTGATCCCCAGGATTTTGGGGGTGTCCCCAAGATTTGGGGTCTCACCAAAATGAGCTCCTGGGCGATGTCCAGCCAAGGGAGCTCCCAAGGGATTTGGGGGACTCACAGGGGATTTTGGGGGCCTCACAGGGATTTGGGGGGTTCTGAAGGTGCCCCCCGGGATTTTGGAGTGTCCCCCAAGATTCGGGGTCTCACCCAGGTGCGCAATGAACTCCTGGGCAAGGTCCATCTAAGGGCTTGGGGGAGCTCCCAAGGGATTTGGGGGACTCCCAGGGGGTCAGGGAAAATTTGGGGGATTTGGGGGGGGGTTCTGAAGGTGCCCCCCGGGATTTGGGGGTGTCCCCCAGGATTTTGGGGTGCCCCCCGGGATTTTGGGGTCTCCCCCAGGTGTGCAATGAACTCCTGGGCAATGTCCATCCAAAAGCTGGGGGAGCTCCCAGGGGATTTGGGGAACTCGCAGAGGATTTTGGGGACTCCCAAGGGATCAGGGAATATTCGGGGGGTTTGGGGGGGTTCTGATGGTGCCCCCCGGGATTTTGGGGTGCCCCCCGGGGTTTTGGGGTCTCACCCAGGTGCGCAATGAACTCCTGGGCAATGTCCAGCCAAGGGCTGAGGGAAACTCCCAAGGGATTTGGGGGACTCCCAGTGGATTTTGGGGACTCACAGGGGATTTTGGGGACTCCCACGGTGTTGGGGGGTATCTGGGGGTGTCCCCCGGGATTTGGGGGTGCCCCCCGGGATTTTGGGGTCTCACCCAGGTGCGCAATGAGCTCCAGGGCAATGTCCATGCAAGGGCTGAGGGAGCTCCTAGGGGATCTGGGGGGCTCACAGGGTGTTGGGGGGTATCTGGGGGTGCCCCCCAGGATTTGGGGGTGCCCCCCGGGATTTTGGGGTGCCCCCCAAGATTTGGGGTCTCCCCCAGGTGTGCAATGAACTCCTGGGCAATGTCCAGCCAAGGGATTTGGAGAACTCACAGTGGATTTTGGGGACTCCCAAGGGATCAGGGAATATTCGGGGGGTTTGGGGGGGTATCTGGGGGTGCCCCCCGGGTTTTGGGGTCTCACCCAGGTGCGCAATGAACTCCTGGGCGATGTCCAGCCAAGGGCTGGGGGAACTCCCAGGGGATTTGTGGGACTCCCAGTGGATTTTGGGGACTCCCAAGGGATCAGGGAATATTCGGGGGGTTTGGGGGGGTATCTGGGGGTGCCCCCAGGATTTGGGGGTGCCCCCGGGCTTTGGGGTCTCACCCAGGCGCGCAATGAACTCCTGGGCAATGTCCAGCCAAGGGCTGGGGGAACTCCCAGGGGATTTGGGGAACTCAGAGCAGATTTTGGGGACTCCCAAGGGATCAGGGAATATTTGGGGGGTTTGGGGGGGTTCTGAAGGTGCCCCCCAGGATTTGGGGGTGCCCCCAGGATTTTGGGGCCTCACCCAGGTGCGCAATGAACTCCTGGGCGAGGTCCAGCCAAGGGCTTGGGGAGCTCCCAGGGATTTGGGGGACTCCCAGGGGGTCAGGGAATATTTGGGGGGTTTGGGGGGGTTCTGAAGGTGCCCCCCGGGATTTGGGGGTGTCCCCCAGGATTTTGGGGTGCCCCCCGGGATTTTGGGGTCTCCCCCAGGTGTGCAAGGAACTCCTGGGCAATGTCCAGCCAAGGGCTGGGGGAACTCCCAGGGGATTTAGGGAGCTCCCAGTGGATTTTGGGGACTCCCAAGGGATCAGGGAATATTCGGGGGGTTTGGGGGTTATCTGGGGGCACCCCCCGGGATTTGGGGGTGCCCCCGGGGTTTTGGGGTCTCACCCAGGTGCTCAATGAACTCCTGGGCAATGTCCAGCCAAGGGCTGGGGAACTCCCAGGGGATTTGGGGAACTCAGAGCAGATTTTGGGGACTCCCAAGGGATCAGGGAATATTCGGGGGGTTTGGGGGGGTTCTGAAGGTGCCCCCCGGGATTTGGGGGTGCCCCCCAGGATTTTGGGGTCCCACCCAGGTGCGCAATGAACTCCTGGGCAATGTCCAGCCAAGGGCTGAGGGAAACTCCCAAGGGATTTGGGGGACTCCCAGTGGATTTTGGGGACTCCCAGGGTGTTGGGGGGTATGTGGGGGTGTCCCCCGGGATTTGGGGGTGCCCCCCGGGTTTTGGGGTCTCACCCAGGTGCGCAATGAACTCCTGGGCGATGTCCATCCAGCGCAGCAGCTGCTGCAGGAAGCCGAAGGCGAAGCGTTTCTCAATGGACGACGTGTCCAGCTCCATGTCCTTGAGCCCCCTGCCACAGGGGGGGACCCCAAAACTCAGGACCCCCTCCCCAAATCCCCCCCGACCCCCTAAAGCGTCCTCAAATCCCCCAGAACCTCCCTGCATTCCCACCAGCCCCGAGTGCTGCAGATCTTGGGGTCACCTCCGGATTTTGGGGGGGTTTTGGGAGGATTTGAAGGGGATTTTGGGGGGATTTTAGGGAGATTTTAGGAGAATTTTAAGGAAATTTTTGGGGGATTTTAGGGAGATTTTTGGGGGCATTTTAGGGAGATTTTGGGGGGCATTTTAGGGAGATTTTGGGGGGATTTTAAGGAGATTTTGGGGGGATTTTAGGGAGATTTTGGGCGGGATTTTAGGGAGATTTTCAGGGGATTTTGAAGAGATTTTAGGAGGATTTGGGGGGGATTTTGGAGTCCCCCAATACCAGGACCCCTGGCACCCTCCCACTCCCTGATCCCCCCTTGAATTTGGGGTCTCTCCAGAAATTTTAGGGGAATTTTGGGGGGATTTAAGTGAGATTTTTGGGGGATTTTGAAGAGATTTTAGGAGGATTTGGGGGGATTTTGGAGTCCCCCAATACCAGGACCCCTGGCACCCTCCCACTCCCTGATCCCCCCAGAATTTGGAGTCTCTCCAGAAATTTTAGGGGAATTTTGGGGGGATTTAAGGGAGATTTTTGGGGGATTTTGAAGGGATTTTAGGAGGATTTGGGGCGATTTTGGAGTCCCCCAATACCTGGCACCTCTCCCACTCCCTGATCCCCCCAGAATTTGGGGATTTTGGTGTTTTTAGACCCCCCCAGGACCCCCAGTTCCCTCCCCAGTCCCTGCTCTCCCCCCAGCCCACACTCCAGGTTCCCGTTGGGGTTCCGGCTGTCCCTGAGGGAGTTTTGGGGTGCCCCGGGGGGGGGTTTGGGGGTCTCCTGACCGGGTCACGGCGTATCCGTGCAGCTGCAGGAACTTGAGCAGCTCCTGGGCCTTCTCGCGGTCCCGCGCCTTCTCCTTGGCCGTCAGCGTGTCGTAGGGCACCAGCAGCGGGTGGGAGCCCCCTCCTGCGCCCCAAAGCGGCCTTGGAGACCCCCAAATCCCACCCTTGGAGACCCCCAAATCCCCCCCTTGGAACCCCCAAATCCATTCCTTGGAACCCCCAAATCCATCCCTTGGAACCCCCAAATCCACCCCCTGGAATCCCTAAATCCACCCCTTGGGACCCCCAAATCCATCCCTTGGAGACCCCCAAATCCCACCCTTGGAACCCCTAGATCCACCCATTGGAACCCCTAGATCCATCCCTTGGGACCCCCAAATCCACCCCTTGGGACCCCCAAATCCACCCCTTGGAACCCCCAAATCCGCCCCTTGGAGACCCCCAAATCCACCCCTTGGAACCCCCAAATCCAGCTCTTGAAACCCCCAAATCAACTCTGTGGAATCCCCCAAATCCGCCCCTTGGGACCCCCAAATCCCCTCCATGGAACCCCAAATCAACTCTGTGGAATCCCCCAAATCCACGCCTTGGAACCCCCAAATCCATCCCTTGGAATCCCCAAATCCACCCCTTGGAACCCCCAAATCCACCCCTTGGAACCCCCAAATCCACCCCTTGGGACCCCCAAATCCACCCCTTGGAACCCCCAAATCCCCCCCTTGGAACCCCCAAATCCACCCCTTGGAACCCCTAGATCCATCCATTGGGACCCCCAAATCCACCCCCTGGAATCCCTAAATCCACCCCTTGGGACCCCCAAATCCATCCCTTGGGACCCCCAAATTCACCCATTGGAACCTCCAAATCCATTCCATGGAACCCCCAAATCAGCTCCTTGGAGACCCCCAAATCCCTGCCCCTTGGAACCCCCAAATCAACTCTGTGGAACCCCCAAATCCACCCCTTGGGACCCCTAAATCCCACCCTTGGAACCCCCAAATCCCCTCCTTGGAACCCCCAAATCCATCCCTTGAAACCCCCAAATCCACCCATTGGAACCCCCAAATCCACCCTTGGAACCCCCAAATCCACCCCTTGGAGACCCCCAAATCCCACCCTTGGAACCCCCAAATCCCCTCCATGGAACCCCCAAATCCACCCCTTGGAGACCCCCAAATCCACCCCTTGGGACCCCCAAATCCCACCCTTGGAACCCCTAGATCCACCCATTGGGACCCCCAAATCCATCCCTTGGAACCCCCAAATCCACTCCATGGAACGTCCAATTCAATTCCTTGGAGCCCCAAATCCATCCTTTGGAGCCCCCAAATCCACCCTTGGAGACCCCCAAATCCATCCCTTGGAACCCCCAAATCCACCCATTGGAACCCCTAGATCCACCCATTGGGACCCCCAAATCCACCCCTTGGAACCCCCAAATCCCACCCTTGGAGACCCCCAAATCCCACCCTTGGAACCCCCAAATCCACCCCTTGGAACCCCCAAATCAACTCTTTGGAACTCCCAAATTACAGCCTGGACTCTCCCAATTTGGGGAGGGGTCTCACCCTTGGCCTCCAGCTCCCCTGGGCTTTGGGGTGTCCCAGGGGGTGCCCCCCAATTTGGGGAGGGGTCTCACCCTTGGCCTCCAGCTCCAGCTTCTTCTTGCGGCCCCAGGTGTTGTGGTAGTTCTCAGCCAACTGCTCCGCCATGGCCTGGGGGGGTTGGGGGGATTTGGGGGATTTAGGGGGATTTGAGGGGGATTTGGGGGAATTTGGGGTGATTTTAGGGGGATTTGGGGTGGTTTTAGGGGGATTTGGGAGGATTTAGGGGGATTTAGGAGGGATTTGGGGTGATTTGGGGTGGTTTTAGGGGGATTTGGGGTGATTTGGGGTGGTTTTAGGGGAGATTTGGAGTGGTTTAGGGGGATTTGGGGGGATTTGGGGTGGTTTTAGGGGAGATTTGGGGTGGTTTAGGGGGCCACCCCCAGGGAGGACCCCAGGGAACACAAGGAGACATTGGGGGGGGGGACATTTGGGGGTCTCAAGAGGACAGGAGGGACACAAAAGGACACTGGGTGACATTGGGGTGACACTGGGTGACATTTGGGGACACTGGGTGACACTGGGGTGACACTGGGTGACCCTGGGTGACATTTGGGGACACTGGGTGACACTGGGGTGACACTGGGTGACACTGGGGTGACACTGGGGTGACACTGGGTGACATTTGGGGACACTGGGTGACCCTGGGTGACATTGGGTGACACTGAGGTGACACTGGGGTGACACTGGGGTGACACTGGGGTGACATTGGGGGACACTGGGGTGACACTGGGGTGACATTAGGTGACACTGGGTGACACTGGGTGACCCTGGGGTGACACTGGGTGACATTGGGGGACACTGGGTGACACTGAGGTGACACTGGGGTGACACTGAGGTGACACTGGGTGACACTGGGGTGACCCTGGGTGACATTGGGGGACACTGGGGCCCTCACCTGCAGCTCCCTGGACAGAGTGACCCCGCTCAGGTCCACGGGCTGGGGGCTGTACCCATGGGAGGGGTCGTAGGTGGCCTGGGGGGGGGGGTGACATTTGGGGGGGGGGGTCAGGGGGTCCCCAATATTTTGGGGTCTCACCCCTGACCCCTTCCACCTCCCCACAGGTGATTTTGGGGGTCTCCACACCCCTCATCCCTCTCTCACCTCCCCCAGACGATTTTGGGGTGCCCCAATCCCCTCCCGAGGTGTTTTTGGGGGTCTCCACACCCCTCACCTCCCCCTAAGTGATTTTGGGGGTCTCCACACCCTTAAGCCCCCTCCACCTTTCCCCAGATGATTTTGGGGCACCCCAATTCCCTCCTGAGGTGATTTTGGGGTTCTCCACACCCTTAACCCCTCTCTCACCTCCCCCAGGTGATTTTGGGGTGCCCCAATCCCCCCCTGAGGTGTTTTTGGGGTTCTCCACACCCCTGACCCCCTCCTCACCTCCCCCAGATGATTTTGGGGCCCCCAATCCCCTCCCTAGGTGTTTTTGGGGTTCTCCACACCCCTAACCCCTCTCTCACCTCCCCCAGGTGATTTTGGGGTGCCCCAATCCCCTCCTGAGGTGATTTTGGGGTTCTCCACACCCCTAACCCCTCTCTCACCTCCCCCCAGGTGATTTTGGGGTGCCCCAATCCCCTCCTGAGGTGATTTTGGGGTTCTCTACACCCCTGACCCCCTCCTCACCTCCCCCAGGTGATTTTGGGGTGCCCCAATCCCCTCCTGAGGTGATTTTGGGGTTCTCCACACACCCAGGTGATTTTGGGGTGCCCCAATCCCCTCCCGAGGTGATTTTGGGGTTCTCCACACCCCTCACCTCCCCCACAAGTGATTTTGGGGTGCTCCACACCCCTAACCCCCCTCTCACCTCCCCCAGGTGATTTTGGGGTGCCCCAATCCCCTCCCGAGGTGATTTTGGGGTCCCACCTGGGCGTTTTGGGAGATTTTTCGCGTTTTCTTCTTCTCCGTGCGCTCGTCCTCCCCTTCCCGCGCCTTCTCCACCGTCCACTCCCAGGCCAGCATGGCCTTGAGGGACTCCTTGATGGGCCACCGGTAAATCTCCTTGTCCTGGGGGGTCCCAAGGGGTCAGGGGGCACCCCAAAATCGGGGGGTTTGGGGGGGGGGTCCCTGAGGAGGAGGAGGGAAGGGGTTGGGGGCTCCCAACATGGTCTTGGTGGCCACCAGGAGATCTCTTGGTCCTGAGAGTGTCTCCTCAGGTTTGGGGGGTCCTCCTGGGTTTGGGGGTGTCCCTCTGGGTCAGGGGGGGTCAGGGGGCACCCCAAAATCGGGGGGTTTGGGGGGGGGTCCATGAGGAGGAGGAGGGAAGGGGTTGGGGGCTCCCAATGTGGCCTTGGTGGGTCTGGGGGTGTCCCCCTGGGTTTAGGGGTGTCCATTTGGGTCTGGGGGCTCCCTCTGGGTTTGAGGGGTCCCTCTGGGTCTGGGGGGGGTCAGAGGGCACCCCAAAATCGGGGGTTTGGGGGGGGGGGTCCATGAGGAGGAGGAGGGAAGGGGTTGGGGGCTCCCAACATGGTCTTGGTGGCCACCAGGAGATCTCTTGGTCCTGAGAGTGTCTCCTCAGTTTTGGAGGGTGCTCCTGGGTTTGGGGGTGTCCCCCTGGGTCAGGGGGCACCCCAAAATCGGGGGTTTGGGGGGGAGTCCCTGAGGAGGAGGAGGGAAGGGGTTGGGGACTCCCAATGTGGCCTTGGTGGGTCTGGGGGTGTCCCCCTGGGTTTGGAGGTGTCCATTTGGGTTTGGGGTGTGCCCCTGAGTTTGGAGGGTCCCTCTGGGTCTGGGGGGTCAGGGGGCACCCCAAAATCGGGGGGTTTGGGGGGGGTCCATGAGGAGGAGGAAGGAAGGGGTTGGGGGCTCCCAATGTGGCCTTGGTGGGTCTGGGGGTGTCCCCTGGGTTTCAGGGTGTCCATTTGGGTTTGGGGGTGTACCCCTGAGTTTGGAGGGTCCCTCTGGGTCTGGGGGGGTCAGGGAGCACCCCAAAATCGGGGGTTTGGGGGGGTCCATGAGGAGGAGGGAAGGGGCTGGGGGCTCCCAACATGGTCTTGGTGGCCACCAGGAGATCTCTTGGTCCTGAGAGTGTCTCCTCAGTTTTGGGGGGTCCTCCTGGGTTTGGGGGTGTCCCCCTGGGTCAGGGGGCACCCCAAAATCGGGGGGTTTGGCGGGGGGGTCCGTGAGGAGGAGGAGGGAAGGGGTTGGGGGCTCCCAATGTGGCCTTGGTGGGTCTGGGGGTGTCCCCCTGGGTTTCGGGGTGTCCATTTGGGTTTGGGGGTGTGCCCCTGAGTTTGGGGGGGTCCCTCTGGGTCTGGGGGTGTCCCCCTGGGTCTGGGGGTGTCCCGGGGGTCCCGTGGTACCTTCTCAGAAAAGGTTTTGTAGGGTCTCAGCATCGGGTGGGTTTTGGCTTCTTCGTCCACGGTCTCCCCAAAAGTCCAATTGTTCTGGATCTGGGGAAGGGGACACAGAGGAGATTTTGGGGGGCTCAGAGGAGACCCCGGGGGTGTCCCAGGGGGTCCTGGGGGTGTCCCACAGGTCTGGGGGGGTCTCGGGGGGTCCCCACCTTGTCGAAGGCCCACTTCTCGTGCGTGTACTCGGCGTATTTGTTGATGAAACCGTCGAGCTTCTCGGGGATGATGACACTGGGGGGACACGGGGGGACATTGGGGTCAGGGGGGGACACGAGGACGAGGATGAGGATGGATGAACCCCATGGGGGCCTGGATGGGGTTGGGGATCTCCATAAGGATGAGGATGGATTGAGGAGGGGTCTACATGAGGATGAGGATGGATTGAGGATGGAGGATCTCCATGAGGATGAAGATGGATTGGGGAGGGGTCTCACAGACAGGGCTGGGGGTCTCTAGATAAGGATGGATGGGGTCAGGGGGGTCTCCATGAGGATCTGGATGGGGTTGGGGGCTCTCCATAAGGGTCTGGATGAGGATGGGTGAGGTTGGGAGCTCTCCATGAGCACAGATGGGGCTGGGGGCTCTCCATGAGGACCTGGATGGGTTGGGGGCTCTCCATGAGGATCTGGATGGGGCTGGGGGCTCTCCATGAGGATCTGGATGGGGTTGGGGGCTCTCCATGAGCACAGATGAGGCTGGGGGCTCTCCATGAGGATCTGGATGGGGTTGGGGGCTCTCCATAAGGGTCTGGATGAGGATGGGTGGGGTTGGGGGCTCTCCATGAGGATCTGGATGAGGATGGGTGGGGTTGGGGGCTCTCCATGAGGATCTGGATGGGGCTGGGGGCTCTCCATGAGGATCTGGATGGGGCTGGGGGCTCTCCATGAGGATCTGGATGAGGATGGGTGGGGTTGCGGGCTCTCCATGAGGATCTGGATGGGGCTGGGGGCTCTCCATGAGGATCTGGATGAGGTTGGGGGCTCTCCATGAGGATCGGGATGGGGTTGGGGGCTCTCCATGAGGATCTGGATGAGGCTGGGGGCTCTCCATGAGGATGGATGAGGCTGGGGGCTCTCCATGAGGATCTGGATGGGGCTGGGGGCTCTCCATGAGCACAGACAGGTCGGGGGGCTCCTGCTGGCACGGGGAGGGGTCTGTGGGAGCCCTACTTGAGGGTCTCGACGGGTTTGGGGTCGAAGTTGCCCTCGGCGTCCACCGAGGCCTTCTTCTCGGTGCGGGACGAGTAGCTGGCGTCCACGTAGTCGGGCGGGAGCGCGCCGGCGATGGCGCAGAGGCACGGCATGGCCAGCTTGTAGAGCTCGGCCTCGAACTTCTGCGGGGACGGGGACACGGTGACACCGGGGCCACCACAGGAACTGGAGCTGTGATCCCCCAGTGTCATTGTCCCTGTGGCACCGGTGACACCGGGGCCACCACAGGAACTGGTGCTGTGATCCTCCAGTGTCATTGTCCCTGTGGCACTGGTGACACCGGGGCCACCACAGGAACTGGAGCTGTGATCCCCCAGTGTCATTGTCCCTGTGGCACCGGTGACACCGGGGCCACCACAGCCACCAAACCCATGATCCCCCAGTGTCATCATCCCTGTGGCACCGGTGTCACCAGCCCTGTGTAACCAGGGCCACCACAGCCACCAGCTCTGTGATCCTCCAGTGTCATCATCCCTGTGGCACCGGTGTCACCACGCTCATGTTCCCAGTGTCACCATCCCCATGTCCCTTGATTGTCACCATCCCCATGTCCCCAGTGTCACCATCCCCATGTCCCTTGATTTTCACCATCCCCATGTCCCCAGTGCCACCATCCCCATGTCCCCAGTGTCACCATCCCCATGTCCCTTGATTGTCACCATCCCCATGTCCCCAGTGTCACCATCCCCATGTCCCCAGTATGACCATCCCCATGTCCCCAATGTCACCATCCCCATGTCCCCAGTGTCACCATCCCCATGTCCCCAGTGCCACCATCCCCATGTCCCCAGTGTCACCATCCCCATGTCCCCAGTATGACCATCCCCATGTCCCCATCACACTCTTGTCCTCATCACCCCCAGCTCCATGTCCCAATGTCCCCACTGTCCCCACATCTACATCACCCCCCACCCCAACCTCTCCGCATCCCCCTCACCCCCATTCCCACGTTCCCACCACCACACCATCCCCACCACCACCACACCCAGGTGTATCTCCAGGTGTGTCCCCCCACCAAGGTGTGTCCCCCAGGTGTGTCACCACCCCGTGACCGCACCTTGTGCACCAGGGAGTCGAAGATGCCCCAGAAGAGCTTCCTGGTGAGGCTCCATCCCCATATCCCCATCATGCCCACGTCCCCATCACCCCCAGCTCCGTGTCCCAATGTCCCCTCTGTCCTCACATCCCCCTCACCCCCATTCCCACGTTCCCACCACCACTACACCCAGGTGTATCTCCCCAAGGTGCATCCCTCAGGTGTGTCACCCCCAGGTGTGTCCCTCAGGTGCATCCCCCCCCCCAAGGTGTGTCCCCCAGGTGTGTCACCACCCCGTGACCCCACCTTGTGCGCCAGGGAGTCGAAGATGCCCCAGAAGAGCTTCCTGGTGAGGTGCAGCTCCTCCTCGGAGCTGACGCCCATGTTGGGCCAGCCGCTGGGCAGGCAGTAGTACCGCCAGCAGCGCTCGTAGTGGTTGGTCAGCAGCTGAGGGGGACACGGGTGGTCACTCTGTGGTCACTCTGTGGGGGTCAGGGCATGGGGACACCCTTGGGGCTCACCTTGAGGGGCATCTTGGCAAACTCGTTGAGGATGGGCACGTCGAAGACGAGGCGGCGCAGGAGGTGCTGCAGCATCGAGGGGCGGATGTACCTGGGGGGAAATGGGGGGTCAGGGGGGTCTGGGGGTCACCTGAGAGGGCCATGAGACACTCGGTGGGGTCATGCTGGGCCTCGGGGAGGGACACGAGGAGTGGCTGGTGTGGGATTGGCTTGGCCATGGCAGGTGAGTTGACCAAGAGGGTTGGGTTGGCCATGGGGATTAAGTTGATCATGGTGGTCGGGTTGACCATGGCAGTTGGGTTGGTCATGGCAGTTGGGTTGGCCATAAGAGTTGAGTTGACCAGGGGGGATGAGTTGACCATGGTGGTTGAGTTGGCCACCACGGTTGGGTTGACCATGGTGGTTGGGTTGGCCATGATAGTTGGGTTCACCATAGCAGTTGGGTTGGCCTTGACGGTTGGGTTGACCATGGCATCTGAGCAGACCATGGGTTGGTTTAGTGACCATGCGGTTGGGTCTATGGGTTGACCATGGGTTGGGGGCCATGGGGTTGGGTTGACCATGGCGTTGGGTTGACCATGGTGTTGGGTTGGCCAGTGGCGGTTGGGTTGACCATGGGAGATTGGGTTGACCAGGGCGGTTGAGTTGGCCATGGGGGTTGGGTTGGGTTGACTATGGCAGTTGAGTTGGCGATGGCAGTTGGGTTGGGTTGACCATGGCAGCTGGGTTGACCATGGAGATTAGACTGACCATGGCAGTTGCACTGACCATGCCAGTTGGGTTGACCATGGCAGCTGGGTTGACCATGGGGATTAGACTGACCATGGCAGTTGCGCTGACCATGCCAGTTGGGTTGGCCATGGCAGTCGGGTTCCCCACAAGAGTTGGGCTGCTTTTGGTGCCAGACACCAACCCCCGGGGCCCACGGCGCCATTTTGGTGCCCGTCGGGGGTCCCACCTGCAGAGGGCCATGAGGCACTCCTCGATGGCGTCGCGCTGGGCCTTGGTGAGGGCGCGGCCGCGCGACAGGCGGTAGATGGTGTGCAGCATGGAGTCCACCATGATGGCGCGGTGCTCGGTGCCCGCGAACAGCGGCGCGCACTTGGTGATGAGCGGCATCACCGCCAGGCACAGGTACCGGTTCAGCGCCAGCGCCATCTCCGTCGTGCTGAACGTGGCCTGGGGGGGACACGGGGGGGTCACACAGGGTGGGGACACACCCTGAGGGGACAGGGGGGTCCCATGGGGGAGTTTGGGGATGTGTCCTGTGGGGAGATTTGGGGCTGAACGTGTCCTGGGGGTCACATGGGGGGGTCACACCCTGAGGGGACAGGGGACAGGGGTCCCATGGGGAGTTTGGGGATGTGTCCTGTTGGGGAGATTTGGGGCTGAACGTGGCCTGGGGGGGACACGGGGGGACACACCCTGAGGGGACGTGGGGACAGAGGGGTCCCATGGGGGAGTTTGGGGATGTGTCCCATAGAGGAGATATGGGGCTGAACGTGGCCTGGGGGGGACACGGGGGGGTCACACGGGGTGGGGACACACCCTGAGGGGACAGGGGTGTCCCATGGGGGAGCTTGGGGATGTGTCCCATAGAGGAGATTTGGGGCTGAACGTGGCCTGGGGGGGACACGGGGGGGTCACACAGGGTGGGGACACAACCTGAGGGGACCTGGGGACAGGGGGGTCCCATGGGGGAGTTTGGGGATGTGTCCTGTTGGGGAGATATGGGGCTGAACGTGGCCTGGGGGGGACATGGGGGGGTCACGGGGTGGGGACACACCCTGAGGGGACAGGGGACAGAGGGGTCCCATGGGGGAGTTTGGGGATGTGTCCCATAGAGGAGATTTGGGGGGGGTCAAACAGGGAAGGTTGGGGTGACCCCAAATCCATCCCATGGGGGAGATTTGGGGGATCAAAGAGGGAAGATTTGGGGTGACCCCAAATCCATCCCATAGGGAAGATTTGGAGAGTGAAAACAGGGAAGATTTGGATGATCCCAAATCCATCCCATAGGGAATATTTGGGGGATCAAACAGGGAAGATTTTGGGTGACCCCAAATCCATCCCATGGGGGAGATTTGGGGGGTCAAACAGGGAAGACTGGGGTGACCCCAAATCCACCCATAGGAATATTGGATAGAGGAGATTTGGGTGACCCCAAAATCCATCCCATGGGGAGATTTGGGGGTCAAACAGGGAAGACTGGGGTGATCCCCAAATCCACCTCATAGGGAGATTTGGGGACCCCAATGTCATAGGGAGATTTGGGGGATCAAACAGGGAAGGTTGGGGTGAGCCCAAAACCCATCCCATAGAGGAGATTTGGGGGGGTCAAACAGGGAAGATTTGGATGATCCCAAATCCATCCCATAGGGAATATTTGGGGGATCAAACAGGGAAGATTTTGGGTGACCCCAAATCCATCCCATGGGGGAGATTTGGGGGGTCAAACAGGAAAGACTGGGGTGACCCCAAATCCATCTCATAGGGAGATTTGGGGGACTCCACACCTGTCCTATAGGGAACATTTGGGGGACCCCACACCCATCCCATAGGGAACATTTGGGGGACCCCACACCCATCCCATAGGGAACATTTGGGGACCCCCACACCCATCCTATAGGGAACATTTGGGGGACCCCACACCCACCCCCCAGGAGGGAACAGGCCCTGCTGCAGGCCCAATGAACCCTGCTGTGAATTTTGGGGAGCCCCAGGGGGTTTTGGGGTGCCCCTCACCGTGTCCAGCGAGGCGGCCGCGCGCATGTCGGGCAGGAACCCCACTTCCAGCACGTGGAGCAGGAACTCCTGGTTCTGCACCCCATAAACGCGGTCCAGGAACAGCACCATGGGCGCCTTGTGCTCGGGGACGAAGCTGGCGGCCATGCGGGGCTCCACCACGTTCCCATCTGCGGGACCCCAAAATTCAGAGCACCCCAAATCTCCCCGAACAGTCCCAAACCCCAAAACAGCCCGAAATTCCCCAAATCCTGGGGTCCCCAAAGCCCCCCAGCCTGGCTGGTGGACATGGGGGGCTCCACCACGTTCCCATCTGCGGGACCCCAAAACTCAGGGCACCCCAAATCTCCCCAAACCCTAAAACAGCCGGGAATTCCCCCAAATCCTGGGGTCCCAGAGCCCCCCAGCCCGGCTGGTGACCATATGGGGGGCTCCACCACATTCCCATCTGTGGGATCCCAAAATTCAGAGCACCCCAAAATTCCCCAAACAGCGCCCAAGGCTGATGACCACCACCCCAGTCCCCACATTTCGGGATGTTCCCCATCCCAGTCCCCACATTTTGGGGTGTCCCCCTCCCCAGGTTTGGGGACCCCTCCCCACCTTTTCCCAGCGTCGGGATCTGCAGGGGGAGGCTGATGATCCCCACCAGCTCCCCACATTTTGGGGTGTGTTCCCCATCCCAGTCCCCACATTTTGGGGTGTCCCCCTCCCCAGTTTTGGGGACCCCTCCCCACCTTTTCCCAGCGCCGGGATCTGCAGGGGGAGGCTGATGATCCCCACCAGGTCCTCGAGCGGGACGAGCGAGCGCAGGATGGCCCGGATCCGCAGGGCCTCCCCCTTCCCCGCCTGGATCAGCTGTGGGGGTCACACACGGGGAGGGGGGGTCACACCCCGAGTCCTGACCCCCCCAGGACCCCCCTGAGCCCCCCCAAAGCCCCCAGGTCCGTACGTGCATCTCGGGGGCGCAGCGGCCCAGCAGGTCGATGAGGGCGGCGTAGAAGGACATGATGGCGTGGCCCAGGTGCACCCGGTTCTCCTCGGGGGGCTCCTCGGGCCCGAACCTGGGGGGAACGGGGGGTCTGAGGGGTCAGGGGGTCACCCTGGGGTCTCCCAGGCCATCCCAGTGTTGTCATCTTCAGCCCACCCCATTGCAGCCCATCCTCATCCCCCTTTCATTCATGGCTTGATGCCCGCTGTCATTCCTGTTTTCATTTTCACTTCACTTCTCACCATGGACATCTCATCTCCATCCTCATCCTCATCCTTACCCTAATTCCATCCCAATTTCCATTCCCAACCTCATCCAATGCTATCCAATCATCCAGCTACCCATACCAATTCCCATTCCCAATCCCAATCCCAATCCCAATCCCAATCCCAATTCCCAAACCCAATCCCAACCCAATCCCATTCCCATTCCCATCCCAATCCCATCCCACTCCCACTGCTCACGGCCTCCTTCCCTGCAGCTGCTGGGCCGTCCCGGGTGGGGTCCCCATCCAATCCCATCCCATCCCATCCAATCCCAATCCCACCATCCCAATCCAATCCATCCCAATCCAAACCCACTCCCACTCCCAATCCCAATCCCAAATCCCATCCTAATCCCCCAATCCATCCCATCCCAATCCCACCTCCCATCCCATCCCATCCCATCCCATCCCAATCCCATCCCCATCCCCATCCCATCCAATCCAATCCCAATCCCATCCCAATCCCATTCCCACTGCTCACGGCCTCCTCTCCCTGCAGCTGCTGGGCCCGTCCCGGGCGGGGTCCCCATCCCAATCCAATCCCAATCCCATCCCCATCCCCATCCTCATCCCAATCCCATCCCAATCCCAATCCCAACCAATCCCAATCCCAATCCCATCCCACCATCCCACTGCTCACGGCCTCCTCTCCCTGCAGCTGCTGGGCCTGTCCCGGGCGGGGTCCCCATCCCAATCCCAATCCCAATCCCATCCCAATCCAATCCCAATCCCAATCCCAATCCCAATCCCAATCCCATCCCCATCCCAATCCCATCCCAATCCATCCCAATCCCAATCCCATCCCAACCCAATCCCCCATCCCTCCATCCATCCCATCCCATCCCCTCCAGTCCAATCCCAATCCCAATCCCAATCCCATCCCCATCCCAATCCCAATCCCAATCCCATCCAACCCAATCCCATCCCACTCCCACTGCTCACGGCCTCCTCTCCCTGCGGCCGCTGGGCCTGTCCCGGGCGGGGTCCCCATCCAATCCGATCCCATCCCCATCCCAATCCCATCCCAATCCCACTCAATCCAATCCAATCCCAATCCCATCCCATCCCATCCATCCAATCCCACTCCCACTGCTCACGCCTCCTCCCCTGGGCCGCTGGACCTGCCAGGCCGGGTCCCCATCCCAATCCAATAAAATCCCTAACCAATCCCAATCCCCATCCCCAACCCAATCCAATCCCATCACACCCACTCCACCCAATCCCATCCCAATCCCAATCCCAATCCCAATCCCAATCCCAATCCCAATCCCATCCCAATCCCATTCCTAACCCCAATCCCAATCCCATCCCAATCCCATTCCCACTGCTCACGGCCTCCTCTCCCTGCGGCCGCTGGGCCCGTCCCGGGCGGGGTCCTGGGCGATGCTCAGGGCATCCTGGATGGCCGCCAGCAGCCCCGAGCCGCCCTCGCCCCGCAGCGCCGGCCCGAAGCACTCGGGACGCCGGATCAGCAGCCGCACCACCACGTTGGCGTTCTCCTCCACGCTCTCCCCTGGGAACGGGACCCCAAAGGTCACAGCGAGACCCCAGAATTCCCAAAACACAAACTTGAAAAATCCCTAAACCAGGGAACCCTAAAATCCCCAAAACAGGGAACCCCAAAACCCCTAAAACAGAGAGTCCCGGATCAGCAGCCGCACCACCACGTTGGTGTTCTCCTCCACGCTCTCATCTGGGGAACAGGACCCCAAAGGTCACAGGGACACCTCAAAATTCCCAAAATAAAAGCCCCAAAAAACCTCTAAAACCACTAAATCCCCTAAAACCCTAAAACAGGGAGCTCCGGATCAGCAGCTGCACCACCACGTTGGTGTTCTCCTCCACGCTCTCCCCTGGGGAATGGGACCCCAAAAGTCACAGGGACACCTCAGAGTTCCCAAAACACAAACCCTAAAAACCACTAAAACCCCTAAAACAGAGAGTCTTAGATCAGCAGCTCCACGCACGTTGGCGTTCTCCTCCACGCTCTCCCCTGGGCAACGGGACCCCAAAGGTCACAGGGACACCACAGAATACCCAAAACACAAACCCAAAAAACCCCAAAAAACCTCTAAACCCACTAAAATCCCTAAAACCCTAAAACAGAGTGTACTGGATCAGCAGCCGCACCACCATGTTGGTGTTCTCCTCCACGCTCTCCCCTGGGGAATGGGACCCCAAAAGTCACAGGGACGCCTCAAAAATCCCAAAATAAAAGCCCAAAAAACCTCTAAAACCACTAAAATCTCCTAAAACCCTAAAACAGGGAGCCCCAGATCAGCAGCCGCACCACCACGTTGGCGTTCTCCTCCATGCTCTCCCTTGGGCAATGGGACCCCAAAGGTCACAGGGACACCACAGAATACCCAAAACACAAACCCAAAAAAACCCTAAAACAGTGAACCCTAAAACCCCCAAAACAGGGAACCCCAAAACCCCCAAAACAGGGAACCCCAAAACTCCCAGCACAGGGAGTCCCGAGAACTCAATTGGGAACCTCAATCTGGGTTCTCCTCCACGCTCTCCCCTGCAGGAATGGGACCCCAAAAAGGGACCCCCAAAACACAAACCCACAGGAGGGGACAGGGGGACATCTGAAGGACACCTGGGGACACCTGAGGGACACTTGAGGGACACCTGAAGGACACCTGAGGGCCACACGGGGTTCTCTCACCAGTGACAAAGATGGCAAAGCACAGGAAATCCAGATAGTGCTGCCATGAGGGGCATGGGGGTGACACAGGGACCCCCTTGAGGGGACTTGGGGACACCTGGGGACACCTGGGGACACCTGGGGCGTCTCACCGTTGACAAAGACGGCGAAGCGCAGGAAGTCCAGGTACTTCTCACCCCCGCAGGGGTTCCAGCCGATGTCGGGGTAACCCTTGGCCAGCAGCATGGGGCAGCTCTGCAGGCCACAGCTCGCCAGGTACGTCACCACCTGCCCCAGGGGACACCATCAGGGGACATCAGGGGACATCAGGGGACATGGGATATCAGGGGACATCAGGGGACATGGGGAGACATGGGGGGACACAGGGGGTTTTGGGGTACAGCAGCATGGGGCAGCTCTGCAGGCCACAGCTCGCCAGGTACGTCACCACCTGCCCCAGGGGACATCAGGGGACATGGGGGGACATGGGGGGACACAGAGGGTTTTGGGGTACAGCAGCATGGTGCAGCCCACAGCTCGCCAGGTACGTCAACACCTGCCCCAGGGGACATGGGGACACCAGGGGACACCAGGGGACATGGGGACATCAGGGGACATGGGGGGACACAGAGGGTTTTGGGGTACAGCAGCATAGGGCAGCTCTGCAGCTCGCCAGGTACGCCACCACCTGCCCCAGGGGACATCAGGGACATCAGGGGACACCAGGGGACATGGGGGACACAGAGGGTTTTGGGGTACAGCAGCATGGGGCAGCTCTGCAGGCCACAGCTCGCCAGGTACGTCACCACCTGCCCCAGGGACATGGGGACATCAGGGGACACCATCAGGGGACACAGAGGTGACATGGAGGGACATGGAGGTGACATGGGGACACAGAGGGTTTTGGAGTACAGCAGCATGGGGCAGCTCTGCAGCTCGCCAGGTACGCCACCACCTGCCCCAGGGACACCAGGGACATCAGGGGACACCAGGGGACACCAGGGGACATGGAGGTGACATGGGGACACAGAGGGTTTTGGGGTACAGCAGCATGGGGCAGCTCTGCAGCCCACCAGGTACGCCACCACCTGCCCCAGGGGACATGGGGACATCAGGGGACACCAGGGGACATGGGGGGACATGGGGGGACACAGAGGGTTTTGGGGTACAGCAGCATGGGGCAGCTCTGCAGCTCGCCAGGTACGTCACCACCTGCCCCAGGGGACACCCGGGGACACGGAGGTGACATGGAGGTGACATGGAGGTGACACAGGGCTGTCCCCACCTTCTCCAGGTCCTGCTCCTTGAGGGCCAGCGCCAGCTCGTTGTTGTCGATGACAGAGGCGGCCGCCACGTCCAGGGGGGTGGAGCCCTGCATGCCTTGGGGACAATGGGGACAGGGAGGTCAGGGGACACCAGGGGACACCGGGGGACAGGGAGGTCAGGGGACACTGGGGACAGAGACCCCTCCTCAAGGTGTGCTTGGGGACAACAGGGGACAGAGTGGGGGGCAGAGACTCCCCCCTCAAGGTGTCCTAAAGGACCCCCAAGAGAACTGGAGGGGACAGAGGGGACACAAAGAGGACACAGGAGGATCCCAGGAGGGTTTTGGGGACCTCAGGAGGATTTTGGGGTGTCTCACCCAGGCCGATGCTGCTTTCTCCAGCGGGTAGCCCAGGTGGGGGTGACACAGAGGGGACAGGGGGTGGCACTGGGGGCATGGGGGTGGCACTGGGGACATGGCGGGGGGGTCCCAGGAGGTTTTTGGGGATCTCAGGGGGTTTTGGGGTGTCTCACCCAGCCCAATTCCACTGTTCTCCAGCAGGTAGCCCAGGTGGGGGTGACAGGGACAGGACAGGGGGTGGCAGGGAGGGGACAGGTGGTGGAAATGGGGACATTGGGGTGGCACTGGGGACACGGGGGGGTCTCAGGGGGTTTTGGGGTGTCTCACCCAGCCCAATTCCACTGTTCTCCAGCAGGTAGCCCAGGTGGGCGTGACAGGGACAGGATAGGGGATGGCTGGGACAGGACATGAGGGTGGCACTGGGGACACAGGGGGGTCCCAGAGGGGTTTTGGGGTGTCTCACCCAGCCCAATTCCACTGTTCTCCAGCAGGTAGCCCAGGTGGGGGTGACACAGAGGGGACACAGGGTGACAGGGACAGGACAGGGGGTGGCAGGGACAGGACAGCGATGGCAATGGGGACATGGTGGGGGTCCCAGGAGGTTTTTGGGGATCTCAGGAGGGTCCCAGGGTGTCTCACCCAGCCCAATTCCACTGTTCTCCAGCAGGTAGCCCAGGTGGGGGTGACACAGAGGGGACACAGGGTGACAGGGACAGGACAGGGGGTGGCACTGGGGACACGGAGGGGTGTCTCAGGGTGTCTCACCCAGCCCAATTCCACTGTTCTCCAGCAGGTAGCCCAGGTGGTCGAACATGGAGCGCTGGTTCTGGCGGCTGATGCGGCAGAAGTAGCAGAGGAAGCGGCAGCAGTTGGTCACCATCTTGGGGAACCGGATCTCCTGGGGGGCACCGGGGGGTCAGGGCAGCTCCGGGGGGGTCCCCAGGGGGGCACCCAAGGGTGGGGGGGGCTCACCTTGGACTCGCCACCGCCCAGCACGCTGACCATCACCTGCATCACGGTCTCGTGCATGCCCAGGGCCCGCATCAGGTTGGGGTGCTGGTAGAACACCTTGTTGTTCATGATGTTCCTGGGGGGGCACAGATTTGGGGGGGGGGGTCACAGATTTGGGGGGGTCAGGGGGGTGTTCAGGGGCAGATTTGGGGGTTTTGGGGGGGTTATGGGGTGTTCAGGTGGGATATGGGGTGCTGGTAGAACACCTTGTTGTTCATGATGTTCCTGGGGGGGCACAGATTTGGGGGTCAGGGGGGTGTTCAGGGCAGATTTGTGGTGTTTGGGGGCTTATGGGGTGTTCAGGTGGGATATGGAGTGCTGGTAGAACACCTTGTTGTTCATGATGTTCCTGGGGGGCACAGATTTGGGGGGGGTCACAGATTTGGGGGGGTCAGGGGGGTGTTCAGGGACAGATTTGGGGGGTTTGGGGGGGTTATGGGGTGCTGAGGTGGGATTTGGGGTGCTGGTAGAACACCTTGTTGTTCATGATGTTCCTGGGGGGGCATGGAGCGGTCACAGATTTGGGGGGCTGGGAGGGGGTTATGGGGTGTTTAGGGGCAGATTTGGGGAGTTTGTGGGGGGGTTATGGGGTGTTCAGGTGGGATATGGGGTGCTGGTAGAACACCTTGTTGTTCATGATGTTCCTGGGGGGGCACAGATTTGGGGGGTCAGGGGGGTGTTCAGGGACAGATTTGTGGTGTTTGGGGGGGTTATGGGGTGTTCAGGTGGGATATGGAGTGCTGGTAGAACACCTTGTTGTTCATGATGTTCCTGGGGGGGGCACAGGGGGATCACAGATTTGGGGTGCTCAGGGGCAGATTTGGGGTGTTTGGGAGGTTGTGGGGTGTTCAGGGACACATTTGGGGGGTTTGTGGGAGTTATGGGGTGTTCAGGTGGGTTATGGGGTGTTCAGGGGCAGATTTGGGGTGTTTGGGGGTTCTCAGGGTGCCTGGATGGGGACACAGGGGGACACAGGAGGACAGAGAAGGACACAAGAAGGACACAGGGAGGACACAAGGGGACACAGGGTGGACACAAAGAAGGACAGAGAGAGGACACACGGGGACACAAAGAGGAGCCACGGAGGACACAGGGTGACCCAGAGAGGACACAGGAGGACACAAGAAGGATACAGGGGGACACAGGAGGCAGGGACACAGGGGGACACAGGGTGACCCAGACAGGACACAAGGGACACAGGTGACCCAGGGGACCAGGGGACACAGGAGGACACAGGAGACCAGAGGACACAAGGGGACACAGGGTGACCAGAAGGACACAGGGTGACCCAGACAGGACACAAGGGTGACCCAGACAGGACACAAGGGGACACAGGGTGACCCAGGGTGACCCAGAGAGGACACAGGAGGACACAAGGTGACCCAGACAGGACACAAGGGGACACAGGGTGACACAGAGAGGACACAGGGTGACCCAGGGGGACACAAGGTGACCCAGACAGGACACAAGGGGACACAGGGTGACCCAGACAGGACACAGGAGGACACAGGGTGACCCAGACAGGACACAAGGGGACACAGGGTGACACAGAGAGGACACAGGGGGACGGACCAGAAGGACACAGGGGACCCAGGGTGACCAGGGGTGCACGCTACCCATGCTGGACATGAGGATCATCCCATCGGGCCATGCACGGGTGAACAGGGAGAGCGGATGGCCAGGACCGAAGCAGGGCACGGTGTACGGGCACAGGTGGACCATGATGGCAAAGGCCTGGGCACGACGGCCCAGCTGCCCAGGCGTCACTGGCGGGCACAGGATGAACATGGCCCGCACCAGCGCCGGGCTCTGGATGAACGACTCCTGCGCCCAGTGCACCATGGTCTGCGAGATCAGCTCCTGCAGGGCCGGGACAGCGGGGACACGGGGACTTGGGACACAGGACCATGTCTGCGAGATCAGCTCTGAGGTGCCGGGGACATGGGGACATTGGGCACTGGCACAATGAGGCACAGTGATTCCTGCGCCCAGTGCACCATGGTCTGCGAGATCAGCTGCCTGCAGCGTCCCTGGGACATGGCGGACACTGGGGCATTTGGGGACACAGTGACCCAGTGCACCATGGTCTGCGAGATCAGCTCCTGCAGCGTGCTGGGCAGCGGGGACACAGGGACATTGGGGACAATGGGCGTGACCCAGTGCACCATGGTCTGCGAGATCAGCTCCTGCAGCGTGCCTGGGGACAGCGGGGACATTGGGGACATTGGGGACACAGTGCACCATGGTCTGCGAGATCAGCTCCTGCAGCGTGCCTGGGGACAGCGGGGACATTGGGGACATTGGGGACACAGTGCACCATGGTTGGAGATCAGCTCCTGCAGCGTGCTGGGGACAGCGG
Source organism: Zonotrichia leucophrys gambelii (assembly GCF_028769735.1). Taxonomy (NCBI): domain Eukaryota; kingdom Metazoa; phylum Chordata; class Aves; order Passeriformes; family Passerellidae; genus Zonotrichia; species Zonotrichia leucophrys. Next base: position 97,049 of record NW_026992278.1, read on the forward strand.
GACATTGGGGACAATGGGGACATTGGGGACACAGTGACCCAGTGCACCATGGTCTGCGAGATCAGCTCCTGCAGCGTGCCTGGGGACAGCGGGGACAACGGGGACATTGGGGACACAGTGCACCATGGTCTGCGAGATCAGCTCCTGCAGCGTGCCTGGGGACATTGGGGACAATGGGGACATTGGGGACACAGTGACCCAGTGCACCATGGTCTGCGAGATCAGCTCCTGCAGCGTGCCTGGGGACAGCGGGGACACGGGGACATTGGGAGGGACATTGGGGACACAGGTCTGTCCCATGGTCTGCGAGATCAGCTCCTGCAGCGTGACCTGGGGACATTGGGAAATGGGGACAGTTGGGTGTACCACATGGTGGCACCTGGACCAGTGCACCATGGTCTGCGAGATCAGCTCCTGCAGCGTGCCTGGGGACATTGGGGACAATGGGGACATTGGGGACAATGGGGACACAGTGACCCAGTGCACCATGGTCTGCGAGATCAGCTCCTGCAGCGTGCCTGGGGACAGCGGGGACAACGGGGACATTGGGGACAACGGGGACATTGGGGACACAGTGACCCAGTGCACCATGGTCTGCGAGATCAGCTCCTGCAGCGTGCCTGGGGACAGCGGGGACATTGGGGACAGTGGGGACACAGTGATTCCTGTGCCCATGGTCTGTGAGATCAGCTCCTGCAGCGTGCCTGGGGACAGCGGGGACATTGGGGACATTGGGGACAATGGGGACACAGTGACCCAGTGCACCATGGTCTGCGAGATCAGCTCCTGCAGCGTGCCTGGGGACAGCGGGGACATTGGGGACATTGGGGACATTGGGGACACAGTGACCCAGGGCACCATGGTCTGCGAGATCAGCTCCTGCAGCGTGCCTGGGGACAGCGGGGACATTGGGGACAGCAGGGACATTGGGGACATTGGGGACACAGTGATTCCTGTGCCCATGGTCTGCCAGATGAGCTCCTGCAGCGCTGCCACCTTGGGGACATCTTGGCCACCACCTTGGGGACAGGTTGGCTGTATCCTGGTGACATCTTGGTTGGCACCTTGGGGACACCTTGGCCAACTCCTTGAGGACACCCTGACCAACTCCTTGGGGACACCTCGTGTGGCACCTGTGGCCCTTGAGGACACCCTGACCAACTCCTTGGGGACACCTCGTGTGTCCCCCTGAAGCCACCTCGGCCACGTCCCAGGCCCAGCCGAGTGTCCCTGTCCCCACCCCCCTGTCCCCTCCTCACTGGGCACCGGGGGCTCCTCGGGGGGCGTCTCCTCCTCCTTGGGGGGGCCCCGGACCCCCACCACCTTCTGCACCAGCCCCAGCAGCCGCTGCCGCAGCGACGTCTCCTCCTCCTCCTCCTCTTCCTCCTCGGTCAGCTCGATGCCTGGGGGACACGGGGGGGTCACAGGGGTGTCCCCATGTCCCCAAGGGGGGGCACAGGGTCTCTGGATGGAGTCCCTGTGCTCCCGGGGGTCTCTGGGGTCCCACAATGGGGGTCCCAGTTCCAATGGGGAGATCCCAGTTTAACTGGGGGTGTCCCCAAGCCCAGGGGGTGTCCCAAAACCTCTGGATATTGTCCCCAAGCCCAGGGGACTGTCCCAAATCCCAGGGGGTGTCCCCAAGCCCAGGGGGTGTCTCCAAGCCCAGGGGGTGTCCCCAAGCCCAGGGGGTGTCCCCAACCTCGGGATTGCCCTCAATCCCAGGGGATTGTCCCAAGCCCAGGGGGTGCCCTCAACCAGGGGTGTCCCCAAACCCATGGTATGTCCCCAAGCCCAGGGGTTGTCCCCAAGCCCGGGGTTGTCCCCAAGCCCAGGGGGTGTCCCCAAGCCCAGGGGGTGTCCCCAAGCCCAGGGGGTGTCCCCAAGCCCAGGGTTGTCCCCAAGCCCAGGGGGTGTCCCCATACCCCAGAGGGGTTGTCCCCAAGCCCAGGGTATTGTCCCAAGCCCAGAGGGTATCCCCAACCTCTGGATATTGTCCCCCCAATGCCACCCAGGGGGTGTCCCTGTCCCCCCTCACCGCAGTGGGCCAGCAGGTCATTGTGGAAGTCGAGCAGCTCGTCCCGGATGTCCCCAGGCACGGGACACTCCTCATCCTCAGCCCCTCCCTTGTACTGCATCAGCATGTTGATCTGGGGACACGGGGACATGGCAGGACATCCCTGTTCTCCCACCCAAGGCTGGGTCCCCATCAGTGTCCCCAGGGTGTCCCTGCAGTGTCCCCACGCTGTGCCCATGCACATCCCTGTTCTCCCACTCAAGGCCATGTCCCCCATGCCATCCCTGCCGTGTCCCAGCAGTGTCCCCCCTCTGTCCTCGCTCTGCCCTGACTCTGTCCCCATTGTACCCCCACTCTGTCCCCGCTCTGGCCCCACACTGTCCCCACCCTGTCCCTGCGCTGTCACTGCTCTGTCCCCACCCTGTCCCACTCTGTCCCCGCGTTGTCCCTGCTCTGCCCTCCCTCTGTCCCCACCCTGCCCTCCCTCTGTCCCCACTCTGTCCCGTGCTGTCCCCACTCTGCCCTCCCTCTGTCCCCGCGCTGCCCCCGCGCTGTCACCGCTCTGTCCCCATCCTGTCCCACTCTGTCCCCACGCTGTCTCCATTCTGACCCCGCTCTGTCCCCACCCTGTCCCCACTCTGTCCCCGCCCTGTCCCCATTCTGACCCCGCTCTGTCCCCGCGCTGTCCCCACCTGCTCCTGCGGCGGCGAGCGGAACTCGCGGGTGCGCCGGGCGGTCTCTGCCGCCGACATGGTCAGGGCGCGCATCAGGCGCCCGTAGCGGCGCCGCTGGTCCCGCTGCAGCCGCTGCACGTGGCGCTCCGAGAACGCCACGATGGCCTCGACGCGGTGCTGCAGCTCCCGCTCGCACAGGTGCTGCAGCAGGTGGCACATCTGCGGGGACACGGGGACATCAGGGACATTGGGGACATTGGGGACATGGGGACATTGGGGACACAGGGTGCTGCAGCTCCCGCTCGCACAGGTGCTGCAGCAGGTGGCACATCTGCAGGGACACAGGGACACGGGGACATCAGGGACATGGGGACACAGGGTGCTGCAGCTCCCGCTCGCACAGGTGCTGCAGCAGGTGGCACATCTGTGGGGACACGGGGACATCAGGGACATCAGGGACATGGGGACATTGGGGACACAGGGTGCTGCAGCTCCCGCTCGCACAGGTGCTGCAGCAGGTGGCACATCTGCGGGGACACGGGGACATTGGGGACATTGGGGACATCAGGGACATTGGGGACACAGGGTGCTGCAGCTCCCACTCGCACAGGTGCTGCAGCAGGTGGCACATCTGCGGGGACACAGGGACATTGGGGACATTGGGGACATTGGGGACATCAGGGTGCTACAGCTCCCGCTCGCACAGGTGCTGCAGCAGGTGGCACATCTGTGGGGACATCAGGGACATGGGCACATCAGGGACATTGGGGACACAGGGACCTCTACACGGTGCTGCAGCTCTTGCTCGCACAGGTGCTGCAGCAGGTGGCACATCTGTGGGGACATGGGGACATCAGGGACATTGGGGACACAGGGTGCTGCAGCTCCCGCTCGCACAGGTGCTGCAGCAGGTGGCACATCTGCGGGGACATCAGGGACACGGGGACATCAGGGACATGGGGACATCAGGGACATTGGGGACACAGAGACCTCCACCTCTCACAGGTGCTGCAGCAGGTGGCACATCTGCGGGGACACGGGGACATTGGGGACACAGGGTGCTGCAGCTCTTGCTCGCACAGGTGCTGCAGCAGGTGGCACATCTGTGGGGACATGGGGACATCAGGGACATTGGGGATGTCAGGGACACAGGAACATTAAGGATATGGGGGTCACTGGGGACACCATGGGGATGGGGACCCCAGGACATCACTGGGACAGGGACCCTGGGGAGGGGAGAAGGACACAGGGATGGAGAGCCCAGGGAGGGGACATGAGGTGGACACGGAGAGGGGACAGCGAGGGGACACAAACCCCCCGCCCCTGTCCCCTCCCTCACCTGTAGCTTGACCGACTCCGGCAGCTTCATCTGCAGCAGCCCCTCCTCCAGCTCTTCCTCTTCCTCCTTCTCCTCCTCCTCCTCCTGCACCTCCCCAGCCTCAATGGCCTTCGTCCTCCTGGCCTCCTCCTCATCCTCCTCCTCCGCCTGCAGCTCTCCAGCCTCGATGGCCTTCCTCCTCCTCACTCCCTCCTCCTCTTCCTCTTCCTCCTCCTCCTCTCCAGCCTCCACGGCCTTTTTCCTCCTCGCTTCCTCATCCTCCTCCTCCTCGCCAGCCTCGATGGCCTTCACCTCCTCCTCCTCCTCCTCCTTCTCCTCCTCCTCTCCTTCCTCCCGCCGTCCCTCGCCGAACACGCGGGGCTCGATCATGCGCAGCACTCGCCGCACGTCGTCGTCGCCCAGCGCCCCCACGGCCAGCAGCGCCGACACCAGCTTGAGCACGGGCACCAGCTGGAACTCCACGCTGCCCCCCACGGGGTCCCGGGCGTGGGGCCCCCCTCCGGCCACGGCCTCGGCCAGCATGCGCATGGCCTTGGCCCCCAGCTCGTCCAGCGGGATGGCCGGGCTGAGCGGCGCCCGCCCTCCGCCGCCCCCCGCCCGGATGAAGCACGGCTCCGAGAAATGGGGCTGGGGTCTCAGGCAGGCGCTGGGCCCCACGCCCGGGGGCCCCGGGCAGCGGCCTCCGTCGGGGAAGAGCGCGATGGCGCGCGTGGCCTCGGTGATGGGCACGATGAACTCGGCGCTCATGGAGGAGCGGGCGCGCTGCGCCGCGTCCAGGTGCATGGCCAGCAGCAGGTCGTAGTAGCCGGCGCGCAGCGGCCCCGGCAGCTCGGGGCTCTCGATGGCGAAGAGCAGCTGCGCCTGGTCCACGTGGCTGCAGAGCGCGTGCGCCACGCGGTTGTTGCCCAGCGCGCACACGGCGCAGTAGAGGCGCAGCGTGTGGCACTGGAACTGCAGCAGCTCCTCGCGCTCCCACAGCTCCAGGATGTCGATGCACCTGCGGGGGAAACGGGGGGTCTGTTGTCGCAGACGGCTTTTATGAAAAATCCTTTCCTTAGGATTTTTCCTGCTGAGAAGCTGGGAGGCCTCAGGAATAAAATGTAAACAATGGTTATCTGCTGCTGTGGGATGCAACAAGTAGATCTGGGATTGGTCTCATGTGGTGGTTTGTAATTAATGGTCAATCACAGCCCAGCTGGCTTGGACACAGAGCCTGAGCCACAAACCTTTGTTATCCTTCTTTCCTTTCTATTCTTAGCTAGAATAGAAAAGAAACTATTCTAGCTTCTTCTTCCCTTCTGATGAAACTTTTTCTTCTATTCTTTTAGTATAGTTTTAACGTAATCTATATAATAAAATAATAAATCAAGCCCTCTGAAAGATAAAGTCATATCTTCGTCTCTTCTCTCATCCTAAGACCCCTGTGAGCACCATCACAGGGGTCGGGGTGGGGGGCCCACGCTGGGATGGGGTGGGGGCTCTGGGGGTGGGGAATGGGGGGATATGGGGTGGGACCCCTTGGGGGGACAGGGAATGGGGATCAGGAGAGGGGGACACAGTGTGGGACCACTGGGATGGGGGCAAAAGGTCTCCTGGGGATGGGACTTTTGGGGTGAGACCCCAAGGTCTCCTGGGGATGAGAGCCCTGGGATGGGGACTCCAAGCTCTCCTGGGGCTGGGTCTTTTGGGATGGGACCCCAGGGTCTCCTGGGGATGACACTTTTTGGGTTGAGACCCCAAGCTCTCCTGGGGATGGGACCCCAACTCTCCTGGGGTTGGGACTTTTGGGGTGAGACCCCAGGGTCTCCTGGGGATGAGATCCCTGGGGATGAGACCTCAAGCTCTCCTGGGGATGGGACCCCACAATCTCCTGGGATGACACTTTTGGGGTGAGACCCCAAGCTCTCCTGGGGATGGGACCCCACAATCTCCTGGGATGACACTTTTGGGGTGAGATCCCATGATCTCCTGGGGATGGGAATTTTGGGGTGAGACCCCAAGCTCTCCTGGGGATGGGACTTTTGGGGTAAGACCCCAAGGTCTCCTGGGGATGGGACCTCAAGCTCTCCTGGGGTTGGGACTTTTGGGGCAAGACCCCAGGGTCTCCTGGAGATGAGACCCCTGGGATGGGAACCCACAATCTCCTGGGGATGGGACTTTTGGGGCGAGACCCCAGGGTCTCCTGGAGATGAGACCCCTGGGATGGGAACCCACAATCTCCTGGGGATGGGACTTCTGGGGCGAGACCCCAGGGTCTCCTGGGGCTGGGACCCCATGGGACAGAACCCCACGAGGCTGGGTGTCCCTGGGTGTCCCTGGGTGTCCCTGGGTGTCCCTGGATGTCCCCACCTGTCCTCCTCGGGGATGTGCAAAACCCTCCCAGACCATGGACCCCTCCCCTATTTAACCCCCACACCATGGGGGGTTGCTGTGCTTGATCTTGGGGGGAAAAAGGGGATGAGACCCCCAAACCCCCCCCAAAATACCCCCAGACCATGGGACAGTTGCCCTATTTGGGGTCCAATTTGGGGTCCAATTTGCGGTCCCATCTGGGATTTCTTTGTGATCCCATTTAGGGGTGCCATTTGGGATTTCTCTGGGATCCCATTTAGGGGTCCCATTTGAGATTTCTTTGGGATCCCATTTAGGGGTGCCATTTGGGATTTCTCTGGATCCCATTTGGGATGCCATTTGGATTTCTCTGGGATCCTGTTTAGGGGTGCCATTTGGGATTTCTTTAGGATCCCATTTAGGGGTGCCATCTGGGATTTCTCTGGGATCCTGTTTAGGGGTGCCATTTGGGATTTCTCTGGGATCCTGTTTAGGGGTGCCATTCGGGATTTCTTTGGGATCCCATTTAGGGGTCCCATTTGTGATTTCTCTGGGATCCCATTTAGGGATCCCATTTGGGATTTCTCTGGGATCCCATTTGGAATTTCTTTGGGATCCCATTTGTGATTTCTCTGGGATCCCATTTAGGGATCCCATTTGGGATTTCTCTGGGATCCCATTTGGGATTTCTCTGGGATCCCATTTAGGGGTCCCATTTGAGATTTCTTTGGGATCCCATTTAGGGGTGCCATTTGGGATTTCTCTGGGATCCTGTTTAGGGGTGCCATTCGGGATTTCTTTGGGATCCCATTTAGGGGTCCCATTTGGAATTTCTTTGGGATCCCATTTGTGATTTCTCTGGGATCCCATTTAGGGATCCCATTTGGGATTTCTCTGGGATCCCATTTGGGATTTCTCTGGGACCCCATTTGGGATTTCTCTGGGATCTCATTTAAGGGTCCCACTTGGTGTCCCTGAGGAGGGTCCCTGGATGTCCCTGGGGTGTCCCTTGGGTGCCCCTGGGGTGTCCCTGGGGTGTCCCTGGATGTCCCTGGGGTGTCCCTGGGTGTCCCTGGGGTGTCCCTGGGTGTCCCTGGGTGTCCCTGGGGTGTCCCTGGTGTCCCTGGGGTGTCCCTGGGTGTCCCTTGGGTGTCCCTGGGTGTCCCTGGGGTGTCCCTGGGGTGTCCCTGGATGTCCCTGGGGTGTCCCTGGATGTCCCTGGATGTCCCTGGATATCCCCACCTGTCCTCCTCGGGGATGTGCAGGGCCATCATCTGCAGGGGCTCGGAGCACTCCACGGCCCAGCCCTGGCGCTCGCCCAGCCGGGCGCTCTCCACGGCCAGGTACTCGGTGGGCATGCGGCTCCAGGTGACCGGGGTCAGGTGCTGGATCACCAGCCTGGGCGGGCACTGCGGCGCCGGGTTCTGCCTCTCGCTGCTGAACATGGCCGCCGAGATGGGCATGATGTTCTGGGGGGACACGGGGGCGTCAGGGGGACCCCCAAAGACCCTCAGCACTGAGTTCCTCTGGGGTCGCCCTGCAGAGCCCAAAGATCGGCCCCAAAGCTCTCCCTGCTCCACCTGGCAGCTCCTGAGTCGCCTCACCAGGGCTCCCAGCTGTCCCCCAGCCCCTTCCCATCCTCAATAACCCCCCAAAACGATGATCTCGGGGTTTGGGGATTTTGGGGGGGTCTCAGGGGTCCTGTACCATGGTGGTGTTCATGATGACCTGGGGGTTTTGGGGGATTTTGGGGGGGGTCTCAGGGGTCCTGTACCATGGTGGGGTTCATGATGACTTGGGGTTTGGGGATTTTGGGGGGTCTCAGGGGTCCTGTACCATGGTGGGGTTCATGATGACCTGGGGATTTTGAGGCTCTCAGGGGCTCTGTACCATGGTGGGGGTCATAATGACCTGGGGGTTTGGGGATTTTGGGGGGCTCTCAGGGGTCCTGTACCATGGTGGGGTTCATGATGACCTGGGGTTTGGGGTATTTTGGGGCTCTCAGGGGTCCCATACTGTGATGGTGGTCATGATGACCTGGGGGTTTGGGGATTTTGGGGGGGTCTCAGGGGCCCTGTACCATGGTGGGGGTCATAATGACCTGGGGGTTTTGGGGATTTTGGGGGGCTCTCAGGGGTCCTGTACCATGGTGGTGTTCATGATGAGCTCAGGGTTTTGGGGGATTTTGGGGGGGTCTCAGGGGTCCTGTACCATGCTGGTGTTCATGATGAGCTCAGGGTTTTGGGGGATTTTGGGGGCTCTCAGGGGTCCCATACTGTGATGGTGGTCATGATGAGCTGAGGGTTTTGGGGTGCAGGAAGGGGTGTTTAGGGTGAAGGGTTTGGGTTTTGGGGGCTCTCAGGGGTCCTGTACCATGCTGGTGTTCATGATGACCTGAGGGTTTGGGGGTTTTGGGGTCCAGGGGTGGTCTCAGGGGATTTTGGGGGGGTCTCGGGGGTCTCATACCATGGTGGTGTTCATGATGACCTGGGGATTTTGGGGGAGTTTTTGGGGGGTCTCGAGGGTCTCATCCCCCACCACCCACCTGCTGGGGGTCCCATTCCTCACCTTGAGCTTGCCCAGCTCAAACTGGAGCACATTTTGGGTGGTGGGCTGCACGAACACCGCCGGGAACAGTTTGGTGTTGGGCTCCACCTGCGGGCACCACGCTGCTGTGAGACCCCCGGGGTGGGCTGGGACCCCCAAACCTCACCCGGGGGGGTTCAGGGGAGGGGTCCCAGCTCACCTGGAAGAAGGTGTTGATCTCTTTGCCGTTGGCTGTGAAGGTCATGAGCCCCGTGGCCAGGTCCACCAGGCAGCCGATGACCAGGTCAGTGTGGGACACCCTGGCCTGCTGGGTGGGGGTCGCAAACTCCCCCCCCCACACCATGTAGCAGTTGCTGCGCTTGATGCTGGGGGGAGGAAATGGGGTGAGACCCCCCCAAAATACCCCCAAAATACCCCCACACCATGTAGCAGTTGCTGCGCTTGATGCTGGGGGGAGGAAATGGGGTGAGACCCTCCAAAAACCCCCCCAAAATACCCCAAAACCCCCCCAAAATACCCCAAACCGCCCCAAAATAACCCCACACCATGTAGCAGTTGCTGCGCTTGATGCTGGGGGAAAAAAGGGGGTGAGACCCCCCAAAAAATCCCCCCAAAATACCCCAAAACCCCCCCAAAATAACCCCAGACCATGGGGCAGTTGCTGCACTTGATGCTGGGGGGAAAAAGGGGGTGAGACCCCCAAAACCTCCCCAAAATACCCCCAGACCATGGGGCAGTTACCCTGTTTGGTGTCCAATTTGGGGTCCAATTTAGGATTTCCTTGGGATCCCATTTAGGGGTCCCATTTGGAGCCCCTTTGGGGTCCCTCTGGGGTCCTGTTCAGGGTCTCTTTTGGAGTGGGTCCCTTTGGGGTCCCATTTGGGGTCCCTTTGAGATCCCATTTGGGGTCCCATTTAGGGATCCTGTTTTGGGTCCCTTTTGGGGTCTCTTTGGTGTCCCTTGGTCTCTTAGGAGTCTCTTTGGGATCCCACTTGGGGTCCCATTTAGGGGTCTCTTTTGGGGTCTCTTTGGGGTCCCTTTGGGATCCCACCTGGCATCCTGTTTGGGAATCCCCTTTTGGGGTCTCTTTGGGGTCTCTTTGGAATCCCATTTGGGGTCCCATTTAGGGATCCCGTTTGGGGTGTCTTTGGGGTCTTGTTAGGGTCCTATTTGGGATCCAATTTGGGATCCCTTTGGGATCGCATTTGGGGCCCCATTTGGGGTCTCTTTGTGGTCCCTTTTGGGGTCTCTTTGGGATCCCTTTGGGGCCCCATTTGGGGTCTCTTTGTGGTCCCTTTTGGGGTCTCTTTGTGGTCCCTTTTGGGGTCTCTTTGGGATCCCTTTGGGATCGCATCTGGGGACCCTTTTGGGGTTCCATTTGGGGTCTCTCTGGGGCGTTTTTGGGGTCCCCGTGGGGTACCTGTCGTGCACGTTGCCGCGGTCGTCGCCCATGGTGACGGTGACGCTGCGCACGCGGCTCAGCTCGAAATCGGGGTCGTGCTGGTGGAAATGGGGGGTGACCCAGCCCACCCAGGCACTGCCCGGCTCCTGGCCCGCAAACAGGCGCACCGAGTAATAGTACTGGGGACAAGGGACACGGGACATGGTCAGGGACAGCCATGGGGACAGGGGACATGGGGACAGGGACAGGTGACCCAGCCCACCCAGGCACTGCCCGGCTCCTGGCCCGCAAACAGGCGCACCGAGTAATAGTACTGGGGACAAGGGACACGGTCAGGGACATGGGGACAGTGACAGGGACATGGGGACAGTGACATGGGGACAGGGACAGGGACATGGGGACAGGGACATGGGGACAGGGACAGGTGACCCAGCCCACCCAGGCACTGCCCCACAAACAGCAGCACCGAGTAATAGTACTGGGGACAAGGGACACGGTCAGGGACAGCCACAGGGACACGGGGACATGGGGACATGGGGACACGGGGACACGGGGACACGGGGACACAGGGACAGTGACAGGGACACGGGGACAGGGACAGGGACATGGGGACAGGGACAGGTGACCCAGCCCACCCAGGCACTGCCCGGCTCCTGCCCCACAAACAGCTGCACCGAGTAATAGTACTGGGGACAAGGGACACGGTCAGGGACATGGGGACAGGGACAGGTGACCCAGCCCACCCAGGCACTGCCCGGCTCCTGGCCCGCAAACAGGCGCACCGAGTAATAGTACTGGGGACAAGGGACACGGTCAGGGACAGCCATGGGGACAGGGGACATGGGGACACAGGGACATGGGGACAGGGACACAGGGACAGGGGACACAGGGACATGGGGACAGTGACAGGGACATGGGGACAGGGACAGGTGACCCAGCCCACCCAGGCACTGCCCGGCTCCTGGCCCGCAAACAGGCGCACCGAGTAATAGTACTGGGGACAAGGGACACGGTCAGGGACAGGGGACATGGGGACAGGGACAGGGACATGGGGACAGGGGACACAGGGACATGGGGACAGGGACAGGTGACCCAGCCCACCCAGGCACTGCCCCACAAACAGCCGCACCGAGTAATAGTACTGGGGACAAGGGACACGGTCAGGGACATGGGGACAGGGACAGGGACAGGGGACACAGGGACATGGGGACATGGGGACAGGGACAGGGACAGCCACAGGGACATGGGACATGGGGACAGGGTGTTTGGGGGGGGTCTCAGGGATCCCATACCACGGTGGTGTTCATGATGACCTCAGGGTCTGGGGGATTTGGGGTTTTTGGGGATATTTTGGGTGGTTTTGGGGTCCGTACCGTGGTGGTGTTCATGATGACCTCGGGGTCTGGGGGATTTGGGTTTTGGGGAGGTTTTTGGGGATATTTTGGTGTTTTTGGGGTCCGTACCGTGGTGGTGTTCATGATGACCTCGGGGTCTGGGGGATTTGGGGTTTTTGGGGATATTTTGGTGTTTTTGGGGTCCGTACCGTGGTGGTGTTCATGATGACCTCGGGGTCTGGGGGATTTGGGGTTTTTGGGGAGGTTTTTGGGGATATTTTGGTGTTTTTGGGGTCCGTACCGTGGTGGTGTTCATGATGACCTCGGGGTCTGGGGGATTTGGGGTTTTTGGGGATATTTTGGTGTTTTTGGGGTCCGTACCGTGGTGGTGTTCATGATGACCTCGGGGTCGTCGCGCTCGTCGGGCACCACGTCCTCCTCCAGCCTGGGCACGGGAGGGGGCGCGGGGGGGGGCGCGAACGGCGTCTTCCGGCCCTTGAACAGGAACCTGGGGGGCACCGGGGGGGTCACCCCGCTCTGGGGACCCTCAGGGACCCCCAGGGAACCCCCCCAACAACACCCCTTAACTGCCACACTGGGGATGCTCAGGGACCCCCTCCCAGGGATGGGTGCCACCCCCTTTTGGGGACCCTCAGGAATATTGGGGACCCCCCCAGGGATGGGTGTCACCCCCTTTTGGGGACCCTCAGGGATTGGGGACCCCCCCAGGGATGGGTGTCACCCCCTTTTGGGGACCCTCAGGGTTATTGGGGACCCCCCCAGGGATGGGTGTCACCTCCTTTTGGGACCCCCCAGGGATGGTGACCCACCTCCTTTTGGGGACCCTCAGGAATATTGGGGACTCCCCAGCAGTGGCTGCCACCCCCTTTTGCTTCCCCCCACCCCTTTTTGGGGAACCTCAGGAATATTGGGGACCCCCCTTTCACTGCCCCCCACCCCTTTTTGCTGCCCCCCAGGATTATTGGAGACCCCACTTTTGCTGCCCCCCACCCCTCTCACTGCCCCGCACCAACTTTGGGGACCCCCCTTTTACTGCCCCCCAGTAATATTGGGGACCCCCCTTTTGCTGCCCCCCAGTAATATTGGGGACCCCCCTTTTGCTGCCCCCCAGTAATATTGGAGACCCCCCTTTCCCTGCCCCGCACCAACTTTGGGGACCCCCCTTTTACTGCCCCCCACCAACTTTGGGGACCCCCCTTTTGCTGCCCCTCGGTATATATGGGACCCTCTTTTTGCTTCTCCCCAGCAATATTGGAGACCCCCCTTTTGCTGCCCCCCACCCCTCTCACTGCCCCGCACCAATGCTGGGGACCCCCACCCCGCTCACCCCCTCCTGGTCTTGCTCTTCTCGGTGGTCGCGTCCTTCTCGTTCTCTCCCCGCGGCGGCTCCCGGCCCGCGGCCCCGGCCCCAGCCCCGGCGGCCGCCCCGGGCGCCGCCCCCGGCGCTCCCTTCTCGGCTCCCTCGTCGCCGTCGTTGCTGCGGGGCCCGGCCGAGCGCCGCAGCCGCTCGAACTCGGACAGCGGCTCCGCGGCCGCCTCCTCGGGGGGCTCCGGGGGCGGCGCCTGCGGCAGCGGGGTGGCGCCGGGCGTGCAGCGGAACGTGCTGTGGAACTGCACGGGCAGGCTCAGCCGCAGGAACAGCAGCTCCGGAGGGGCCGCGGGCGTCCCGGAGCTGCGGTGCGACAGGCGGAGGCACGGCGGGGTGTCCACGGTGCCGTCCAGGCGGGTCACCTGCGGGCACAGCCCAGCGGTGGCACCGGGGGTGGCACCGGGGGGGGTGGGACACGGTTTTGGGGGAACTTCATCCCGTTTTGGGGACACTTCACCTTGTTTGGGGACACTTAATGCTGTTCTGGGGACACTTTACCCGGTTTTGGGGACACTTCAGGGACACCCAGGGATGGTGGGACCCGGTTTTGGGACACTTCACCTCATTCTGGGGACACTTCACCTTGTCTGGGGACACTTCACCTTGTTTTGGGAGCACTTGACCCTGTTTTGGGGGAACTTCACCCCATTTTGGGGACACTTCACCTCATTTTGAAGACACTTCACCATGTTTGGGGTGGGACACGGTTTTGGGGGAACTTCACCCCGTTTTGGGGACACTTCACCTTGTTTGGGGACACTTAATGCTGTTCTGGGGACACTTCACCCCGTTTTGGGGACACTTCACCTCGTTTGGGGACACTTAATGCTGTTCTGGGGACACTTTACCCTGTTTTGGGGACACTTCAGGGACACCCAGGGATGGTGGGACCCTGTTTTGGGGACACTTCACCTCATTTTGGGGACACTTCAACTCATTTTGAAGACACTTCACCATGTTTGGGGTGGGACACGGTTTTGGGGGAACTTCTCCCCGTTTTGGGGACACTTCACCTTGTTTGGGGACACTCAATGCTGTTCTGGGGACACTTTACCCTGTTTTGGGGACACTTCACCTCACTTTGGGGACACTTAATGCTGTTCTGGGGACACTTTACCCTGTTTTGGGGGCACTTCACCTTGTTTGGGGACACTTAATGCTGTTCTGGGGACACTTCTCCCCGTTTTGGGGACACTTCACCCCATTTTGGGGACACTTCACCTCATTTTGGGGACACTTAATGCTGTTCTGGGGACACTTCTCCTCAGTTTGGGGACACTTAATGCTGTTCTGGGGACACTTTACCCTGTTTTGGGGACACTTCAGGGACACCCAGGGATGGTGGGACCCGGTTTTGGGGATATTTCATCCTGTTTTGGGGACACTTCACCTCGTTTTGGGGACCCTTAGGGACAGGGAACCCCTTAGGGATGGGTGGGACCCAGTTTTGGGGGAACTTCACCTCGTTTTGGGGACACTCAGAAATGGGGAATGCCCTAGGGATGGGATTCTCACCCCTTCTGGGGACATTTGGGGACTTTCAGGGACTCCCTCAATACCCTGAATGCCCCTCAGAGACCCCAAATCCCCCCCGAAATCCCCCCAAATCCCCCTCACCTCGAGCTGGGGGTGCTCGGGGGGCACAGGGATGAACTGGGGCAGGCTGTGGCTGAACCACAGGGCGATGGGGACCCCAAACCCCCCCAGAGACCCCCAAATCCCCCTCACCTCGAGCTGGGGGTGCTCGGGGGGCACAGGGATGAACTGGGGCAGGCTGTGGCTGAACCAGAGACCCCAAACCCCCCCAGAGACCCCAAACCCCCCCAGAGACCCCTGCCCAGCCCTCACCTCGAGCTGGGGGTGCTCGGGGGGCACGGGGATGAACTGGGGCAGGCTGTGGCTGAACCAGAGGGCGATGGGGACCCCAAACCCCCCCAAATCCCCCCCCAGATACCCCAAATCCCCCCCCCAGAGACCCCTGCCCAGCCCTCACCTCGAGCTGGGGGTGCTCGGGGGGCACGGGGACGAACTGGGGCAGGCTGTGGCTGAACCAGAGACCCCAAACCCCCCCAGAGACCCCCAAATCCCCCTCACCTCGAGCTGGGGATGGTCGGGGGGCACGGGGATGAACTGGGGCAGGCTGTGGCTGAACCACAGGGCGATGGGGACCCCAAACCCCCCCAGAGACCCCCAAATCCCCCCAGAGACCCCCAAATCCCCCTCACCTCGAGCTGGGGGTGCTCGGGGGGCACGGGGACGAACTGGGGCAGGCTGTGGCTGAACCAGAGGGCGATGGGGACCCCAAACCCCCCCAAATTCCCCCCCAGATACCCCAAATCCCCCTCAGAGACCCCTGCCCAGCCCTCACCTCGAGCTGGGGATGGTTGGGGGGCACTGGGGTGAACTGGGGGCAGGCTGTGGTTGAACCAGAGACCCCAAACCCCCTCAGAGACCCCCAAATCCCCCTCACCTCGAGCTGGGGGTGCTCGGGGGCACAGGGACGAACTGGGGCAGGCTGTGGCTGAACCACAGGGCGATGGGGACCCCAAACCCCCCCAAATCCCCCCAGAGACCCCCAAATCCCCCTCACCTCGAGCTGGGGATGGTCAGGGGGCACAGGGATGAACTGGGGCAGGCTGTGGCTGAACCAGAGGGCAATCGGCCGTTTCATGTTGATGGCGAAGGGCTCGTAGCCCTCCTGGAGGCCGCAGATGCCGAAGTAGCGCAGGGTGCCCACGTCCTGGCCCAGGTTCAGGTGCCCCTCCTGGCCCAGCCCCAGGCTGCACACGGGCACAAAGCCTGGGGGGCACAGGGGGGGTCAGGGCTGAGACCCCCAGAGCCCCCAGACCCATCCAGCCCCACCCCAGAGCCCCTAGACCCATTTCTGAGCCCCAGCCCCACGTCCTGGCCCAGGTTCAGGTGCCCCTCCTGGCCCAGCCCCAGGCTGCACACGGGCACGAAGCCTGGGGGGCACAGGGGGGCAGCAATGAGACCCCAGACCCATCCCAGAGCCCCCAGACCCATCCCAGAGCCCCCAGCCCCACGTCCTGGCCCAGGTTCAGGTGCCCCTCCTGGCCCAGCCCCAGGCTGCACACGGGCACGAAGCCTGGGGGGCACGGGGGGGGCCAGCAATGAGACCCCCAGAGCCCCCATACCCACCCCACTGAGCCCCCAGCCCATCCCTGGATCCCTCAGACTCATCCTTGACGCCCCCAAACCCACCCCAGAGCCCCCAGACCATCCCACAGCCCCCAGCCCCATTTCTGAAGCCCCCAGCCCCACTCCCCCTCCTGCCCCAGCCCCAGGTGACACCGTGGCGCTGTCACCAATCCCGTGTCCCCCCTCTCACCGTCGGCCACCTCGAAGTCCCTGAAGGCCACCTCGGAGCCGCCGTCCCCGATCAGCACCTCCCCGTTGAGGGTGAAGCTCATGTGGCACTCGCCCAGGTCGATGAGGCAGCCGACCACGTCCCCAGGCTGCCAGGGGCGCCCAAAGGACTCGCCCCCAACGTGCCACCGCTGGGCCTGGGGACATCGGGGACACCAGAGTCACACAGGGACATTGGGGACACCAGGGGTCACAGGGACATTGGGGACACCAGGGGTCACAGGGACACCAAGGGTCACAGACCCACGAATCCCCAGGCTGCCAGGACGCCCAAGGACTCGCCCCCACGTGCCACCACTGGGTGCGTGGCGCCGCCGACAGGGGACATGAGGGGTCACAGGGACAAAAGGGGCACCAGGTGTGTCCCTGGGATGGTCAGAGTTCCCAACCCCATGTCCCCTGTCACCTCAGTGTGTCCCAGGGTCACCGGCTGCGTGAACACGAAGGAACCATGTCGTCAAGGGGCCCAGCTCAGTGTCGGGCCCAGCCCGCAGGGCCAGCCCACCGCCCTTTCGTGGCCGCGGTCCGCCTGTCCCCTTGTCCCTCAGTGGTCCCCAGGCTCACCGGGCCTTGACACAAGGCCATGTCGTCACCAGCCGGTGTCGGGTCCAGCCCGGCCCCGGCGCCCAGCCCGCACCCCTGTGTCCGCCTGTACCCCTGTGTCCCCCAGTGGCCCCAGTGTCCCTGCCTGGCCCTGTGTCCCCTCAGGCGGTCCCAGCGGTCGCATGCCAGACCCGTTCCAGGCGACCCCAGAGCTCACCCAGTGGCCCGTAGCAAGGCCATGCACATGCCAGGGTGTCGGGTCATGAGCCCCCCAGGGCCCAGACCCAGCGTCCCCTGGGTCGTGCCTGTCCCCACATGCCCCCAGTGCCCCAGGGCGCCCCACGCTCCCCGGTGACCCGTTGAGGACAAGGCCATGTGTCAGCGCCAGCTCAGTGTCGGTCCACCCGTCGGCCAGCCACACGTCCCTGTGTCCCCTGGTCCGCCTGTCCCCTGTGTCCGCCGTCCGTGTCCCCATCAGGTGCCCCAGCTCACCCGTGACCGTTGGACACAAGGGCCATGCGCAGCGCCCAGCTGTTCGGGCCCAAGGCCCCCCCCGTGCCCAGCCCCACGTCCTATGCCCTGTCTGTCCTGCCATGTCACATGTGCCATTGTGTCCCGGGTCCACCCAGGTGTCCACGTGCCACCCGTCCCGTGCAGAGGCTGCGCCCCAGCTCTGTCGGCGAGCCCGCGGCCACCACGGCTGCCTGGCCTGCGTCCCATGGCGGTCCCTGCAAGTGTGTCCCCAGTGTCCCTGGCCTGTCCCTGTGTCCCCTCACTGTCCCATGCCTGCTGTCCCCTCAGTGTGTCCCCGTGCTCACCCGGTGCCCGTTGAAGACGAAGGCCATGTCGTCAGCACCCAGCTCGGTGTCGGGTCTCAGCCCCGGCCGGGCCCAGCCCACGCATCCCCTGTGTCCCCGCCTGTCCTGCCTGTCCCCCGTGTCCCTCAGTGTGTCCACTAGTGCTCACCCGGTGCCTTGAAGACGAAGGCCATGTCGTCAGCGCCCAGCTCGTGTCGGGTCTGAGCCCGGCCGGCCCAGCCCACGGTCCCCGTCCCTGTGTCCCCTGTGTCCCTCAGTGCTCGCTGTCCCTGCCTGTCCCCCTGTGTCCCTAGCCCAGTCGCTGTCCCGTCCTGTCCCCAGGCTCACCCAGTGCCCGTTGAAGACGAAGGCCATGTCGTCAGGCCCAGCTCGGTGTCGGGTCTGAGCCCGGCCGGCCCACCCACGGTCCGTCCCCTGTTCCTGCCTGTCCCTGCCTGTCCCCCGTGTCCCCAGGGCTGTCCCCAGGCTCACCCGGTGCCCGTTGAAGACGAAGGCCATGTCGTCAGCGCCCAGCTCGGTGTCGGGTCTCAGCCCCGGCCGGCCAGCCCACACGTCCTCCATTCCCTGCTGTCCCCTGTGTCCCCTGTCCGTGTCCCGGCTCCCTGCCGTCCGCTCCCCTGTGTCCCTCAGTGCCGTCCCCAGCTGTCCCTCTCCCATGTCCCGGTGTCCCCCTGTGCTCACCCGGTGCCCGTTGAAGACGAAGGCCATGTCGTCAGCGCCCAGCTCGGTGTCGGGTCTCAGCCCTGGCCGGGCCCAGCCCACGCGTCCCCTGTGTCCCTGCCTGTCCCCGTGTCCCCAGGGCTGTCCCCAGGCTCACCCGGTGCCCGTTGAAGACGAAGGCCATGTCGTCAGCGCCCAGCTCGGTGTCGGGCCTCAGCCCCGGCCGGGCCCAGCCCACGCGCATCTCCCCGGCCGTCACCGCCTGGAACTCGAAGTACCAGCGGCCGCTGCGCACGGCCGAGCCCCGATCGGCGCGGAACAGCCGCGGCCGGGGGGCGCGGGGACCCCCGGGAACTGCACCCTGTGAGGCTGGGGGAGAATGGGGGGTCAGCACCCCAAAAACGGGACATGGAACCCCAAAAACGGCACACAGAGCGCCCCGATCAGCGCGGAACAGCCGCGGCCGGGGGGCGCGGGGACCCCCGGGAACTGCACCCTGCGAGGCTGGGGGAGAATGGGGGGTCAGCACCCCAAAAACGGCACCCAAACAGCACCCAGAGAGCCCCAGAAACGGGATATGGAACCCCAAAAACGGCACCCAAACAGCACCAACAGCCATGGTCAGGGGCTGCCAGGATCCCCTGGGAACTGCACCCTGCGAGGCCGGGGGAGACACAGGGGTCAGCACCCCAAAACATGACATGGAACCCCAAAAATGTGACATGGAACCCCAAAAACAGGATATGGAAACCCAAAATCAGGACATGGAACCCCAAAAACGGCACCCAAACAGCACCAACAGCCATGGCTGGGGGTTGCCGGGACACCTTGAGGGGACACCGTGTGAGGCTGGGGGAGACAGAGGGGTCAGCACCCCAAAATGGGACACAGAGACCCCAAAAATGGGACAAGAAACACCAAAAATGGGATAAGGAGCCCCAAAAATGGGACAAGGAACACCAAAAAAGGGACATGGAAATCCAAAATGGGACATGGAACCCCAAAATTGGCACCAACAACCATGCCTGGGGGGTGCCAGACCCTTTGAGGGGACACTGTGTGAGGCTGGGGGAGACAGAGAGGTCAGCACCCAAAAAGGGACACAGAGACCCCAAAAATGGGACAAGGAACCCCAAAAAAGGAACATGGAACCCAAAAACGGGACATGGAACCCCAAAACAGGGACATGGAACCCCAAAATTGGCACCAACAACCATGGCTGGGGGGTGTCAGACCCTTTGAGGGGACACCGTGTGAGGCTGGGGGAGACAGAGGGGTCAGCACCCCAAATATGGGACACAGAACCCCAAAAATGGGACACAGAGACCCCAAAACAGGGACATGGAACCCCAAAACTGGCACCAACAGCCATGGCTGGGGGTTGCCAGGACCCCTTGAGGGGACACCGTGTGAGGCTGGGGGAGACAGAGGGGTCAGCACCCCAAAAAGGGACACAGAGACCCCAAAGACGGCACCCAAAGGGTACAACCAGCTGCCAGATGTCCCCAAACGTCCCCAGGTGTCCCCGAGCCCCCCACTCACGCGTCTCCTGGTCGGGGGGCTCGATGTTGTAGCCGTAGCCCAGCAGGGTCCGCACGGCCTGGCACAGGCTCTCGCGGTTGGTGGCCTTGGTGCCCTCGTCCAGCAGGTTGTAGGGCACCAGCCGGGGGTTCCGCTTGTTCTTGATGTCCTGGGGACACGGGGACAGCGTGGGGACACGGCCATGGGGACACGGGGACAGCGTGGGGACATGGAGACACAGCCATGGGGACGTGGGGACAGTGTGGGGACACGGCCATGGGGACACGGGGACAGCGTGGGGACACGGAGACACAGCCATGGGGACATGGGGACAGCGTGGGGACACAGCCATGGGGACATGGGGACAGTGTGGGGACAGTGTGGGGACACAGCCATGGGGACATGGGGACAGGGTGGGGACATGGGGACACGGCCATGGGGACACAGCCATGGGGACATGGGGACAGCGTGGGGACATGGGGACACAGCCATGGGGACATGGGGACAGGGTGGGGACATGGGGACAGCATGGGGACACGGCCATGGGGACACGGGGACAGTGTGGGGACATGGGGACACGGCCATGGGGACGTGGGGACAGGGTAGGGATAGTGTGGGGACACGGCCACGGGGACACAGGAACACAGGGCTTGGGGTGTGGGGACATAGGGACACAGCCATGGGGACATAGGGACAGTGTGGGGACAGCGTGGGGACACGGCCATGGGGACAGTGTGGGGACATGGGGACACGGCCATGGGGACACGGGGACAGTGTGGGGACAGCGTGGGGACACGGAGACACAGCCATGGGGACATGGGGACAGGGTGGGGACATGGGGACACGGCCATGGGGACAGTGTGGGGACAGTGTGGGGACACAGCCATGGGGACATGGGGATAGCGGGCTTGGGGTGTGGGGACATGGGGACACGGCCATGGGGACAAAGGGACTTGGGATGTGGGGACACGGCCACAGGGACACGGGAACACAGGGCTTGGGGTGTGGGGACATGGGGACAGCCATGGGGACATGGGACAACCATGGGGACATGGGGACACAGCCATGGGGACACAAAGACACAGCTATGGGGACATGGGGACACAGCCATGGGGACATGGGGACAGTGGGCTTGGGGATGTGGGAACACAAGGACACAGACATGGGGACATGGGGACAGCCATGGGGACAGTGGGCTTGGGGATGTGGGAACACGGGGACACCAAGCTCAGGAGTACGGGGACACCCCGAGAGGTGTGGGGCCATGGGGACACTGGGCTCAGGGGAATGGGGACATGGGGACACCCTCAGAGGCAAGAGGACAGAGGGACACAGGGCTCAGGGACAAGGGGACACAGCCAGGGGGACATGGGGACACCAGGCTCAGGGCCATGAGGACATGGGGACACCCCCATAGGTGTGGGGACATGAGGACATGAGAACATGGGGACAACCCCAGAGGTGTGGGGACATGGGGACATGAGAACATGGGGACACCCCATGAGGTGTGGGGACATGGGGACACCCCCAGAGATGTGGGGACACAGCCATGGGGACACCAAGCTCAGGGGAGTGGGGACATGGGGACACCCCCAGAGGTGTGGGGACATGGGGACACTGAACTTAGGGGACTGGGGACATGGGGACACCCCCAGAAGCGTGAGGACATGGGGACACTGGACACGGGATTGGGGACATGGCCATGGGGGCATGGGGACACCCCCAGAGATGTGGGGACATGGGGACATGAGAACATGGGGACACAGGGCTCAGGGGCATGGGGACACCCCCAGAGATGTGGGGACACGGCCATGGGGACGCAGGACAGTGACACCACGGGGACCAGGGGGTTTTGGGGTGTCCATGGGAGGGTTTGGGTGGGTCAGGGGCGGCTGGGGGTCCCCCGGTGCTGTCCCCAGCGTGTCCCCAGCGTGTCCCCAGCGTGTCCCCAGGGTCCCCAGGGTCCCCAGCGCGTCCCCAGGGTCCCCAGCGTGTCCCCAGCGTGTCCCCAGCGCATCCCAGCGCATCCCCAGCGCGTCCCCAGCGTGTCTCCAGCGTGTCTCCAGGGTCCCCAGCGTGTCCCCAGTGTGTCCCCAGGGTGTCCCAGTGTGTCCCCAGCGTGTCCCAGGGTCCTCAGCGTGTCCCCAGGGTCCCCAGCATGTCCCAGCGTGTCCCCAGCACGTCCCCAGCGTGTCCCCAGCGTGTCCCCAGGGTCCCCAGCGCGTCCCCAGCGTGTCCCCAGGGTCCCCACCTGCGTGGTGCTGTAGGTCCAGCCCTGCTGCACGCGGTCCCGGGCCCAGACGTTGTGGCCGTTCTCGGCCAGCCGATCCACCAGGGTCAGCTGGGCCGGCGTCAGGCGCACGTGGGACAGGTCCAGAGGGGCCGGCTTGTACCCGTTGGACATGGTGTACCTGGGCGGGGGGCACACACCCGTGGGACCACCCACGGGGCACCCCGGGACCCCCACAGGGCACCCCGGGACCCCTACGGGACCCCCAGAACTGCTCCCACCAATGGAGACCCCAAACGTCCTCAATGGTCACCAAATTGAGATATCCTAACCAACCTTGACCCCTTTACCCATTGGAAATGGTGTACCTGGGCAGGGGGCACACACCTGTGGGACACCTGTGGGACCACCCACGGGGCACCCCGGGACCCCCACGGGACCCCCAGAACTGCTCCCACCAATGGGGACTCCAAACATCCTCAAGGGTCACCAAATTGGGACATCCCAACCCAACAGGGACATCCTGACCCAACCTCCCAACCTTTACCTGTTGGACATGGTGTACCTGGGCAGGGGGCACACACCCGTGGGACCACCCCCAGGGCACCCCGGGACCCCCACAGGACCCCCACGGGGCACCTCAGGACCCCCAACCCATGGAGAACCCATCAAACTTCAATGGTCTCCAAAGAGGGACATCCCAACCCAACCTTGACCCCTTTACCCGTTGGACATGGTGTACCTGGGCAGGGGGCACACACCTGTGGGACCACCCACGGGGCACCCCGGGACCCCCACGGGACCCCCGGGACCACCCTGGGACCCCCAGAACTGCTCCCACCAACGGAGACCCCAAACGTCCTCAATGGTCACCAAATTGAGATATCCTAACCAACCTTGACCCCTTTACCCGTTGGACATGGTGTACCTGGGCAGGGGGCACACACCTGTGGGACCACCCCCGGGGCACCCCGGGACCCCCACGGGACCCCCAGAACTGCACCCACCTATGGGGACCCCAAACATCCTCAAGGGTCACCAAATTGGGACATCCCAACCCAACCTTGACCCGTTGGACATGGTGTACCTGGGCAGGGGGCACACACCTGTGGGACCACCCCCAGGGCACCCCGGGACCCCCACAGGACCCCCAACCCACAGAGAAACCATCAAACCCATCAATGGTCTTCAAACTGGGACATCCCAACCCAACTGGGACATCCCAACCCAACCTTGACCTGCTGGACATGGTGGGAATGGGGGGGACACACCTGAGGGACCCCCCCACAATGGGGAGGTCCATGGGGACCCCTGTAAGGACCCCCCAGAAGGTGCTCCAGGACCCCAAAACTGCGACTCCCAGACTGGGACACCCCAAACTGGGACATCTCCAAACTGGAACACCCCAAACTGGGACTTTCTTTAATGGACCCCAAACTGGGACCTCAAACTGGGATCCAGTACAGAGACCCCCCCCAAACTGGGACCCCCAACCCCTCTGAGCCCCCCCAAACTGGGACCCCTTGGGACCCCCCAACCCCTCCCAGCCCCCCAAACTGGGACCCCTCTGAGCCCCCCCAAACTGGGACCCTCCAACCCCTCCCAGCCCCCCCAAACTGGGACCTCATACTGGGATCCAGTACAGAGACCCCCCCAAACTGGGACCCCCAACCCCTCTGAGCCCCCCCAAACTGGGACCCCCCCAACCCCTCCCAGCCCCCCCAAACTGGGACCCCCCAACCCCTCCCAGCCCCCCAAACTGGGATCCCCTACAGGGGCTCCCCAAATGGGGACCCCAGCCCCTTGCAGCCCCCCCGAATTGGGACCCCAAACCCCTCCCAGCCCCCCAAACTGGGCCCCCTCCCTGCCCCCCCAAATTGGGACCCCAGCCCCCCTGAGCCCCCCCAAAGTGGGACCCCCCAAACCCAACCCACGTTTTGGGCAGTTTGATTTTCTTCAGGTTCTCCTCGGCCTTCTCGTCCGCCATCCCCACGTGGCAGCCCAGGGCCAGCAGCGTCCTGGGGACACCCCAAAAATCAGCACCCCCAAATCCAGCACCCCCAACTCCAGGGGGCTCCAGAGAAAGGGGGGACCCCAAAAATCCCAGCCTGTTTTGGGGATACACCTCAAAGTGGGGGACCCCAAAACCCACCCAAGTTCCCCCCAGTCTGAAGTGAAGGGGGACCCCAAAACCATCTGAACCCCAAAAATCCCCCCAAGTCCCCCAGTGTGAGGGGAAGGGGTGACCCCAAAACCATCTGAACCCCAAAATCCCCCAAGTCCCCCCAGTCTGAGGTGAAGGGGGACCCCAAAACCATCTGAACCCCCAAACCCCCCAAAGTCCCCCCAGTTTGAGACCCCAAAACTCACTCAAGTCCCCCCAGTCTGAGATGAGGGGTGACCCCAAAAACACCTGAACCCCAAAATCCCCCAAAGTCCCCCCCAGTCTGAGATGAGGGGGTGACCCCAAAAACACCTGAACCCCAAAAATCCCCCCAAAGTCCCCCCAGTCTGAGGTGAGGGTGACCCAGAAACATCTGAACCCCAAAATCCCCCAAAGTCCCCCCCAGTCTGAGATGAGGGGTGACCCCAAAAACACCTGAACCCCAAAATCCCCCAAAGTCCCCCCCAGTCTGAGATGAGGGGGTGACCCCAAAACCATCTGAACCCCAAACCCCCAAAGTCCCCCCAGTCTGAGATGAGGGGGTGACCCAAAAACACCTGAACCCCAAAATCCCCCAAAGTCCCCCCTATCTGAGGTAACCCCAAAACCAGGCTCTGAGGGAACCCCAAACCCCCTCAGTTTTGGGGTGATTCCTCCCCAAACCCACCTCCCCCTTCCCAGGGGGTGCCCCCAAAGAGGGGGGACCCCCAAATTCCCGGTGCCCCCCCTTACTTGAGGGTCTCCCCCGACATCTGCAGGTCAAAGAGGGGGGACCCCCAAATTCCCGGTGCCCCCCCTTACTTGAGGGTCTCCCCCGACATCTGCAGGTCAAAGAGGGGGGACCCCCAAATTCCCGGTGCCCCCCCTTACTTGAGGGTCTCCCCCGACATCTGCAGGTCAAAGAGGGGGGACCCCCAAATTCCCGGTGCCCCCCCTTACTTGAGGGTCTCCCCCGACATCTGCAGGTTGTAGCCGCGCTCGGGCTCGGGGAGGCTGTGGAAGCTCAGCAGGCAGGGGTGCAGGCGCTGCACGTCATCTCGGACCTGGGCACCCCAAAAACACCCATGGACACCGGGACACCCCGAAATCCAGACAGGGACCCCCCAAAAACCGACCCGAAATGGAAAATCCCAAAGGCGCCCCATGGGATCACTTAGAAAAGGACCCAAACCTTGGGGAACCCCAAAAAGAGATCCCAAAAAGGGGGAACCACAATTTAGGGAACCCCAAAAACACCCCATGGACACCGGGACACCCCAAAATCCAGACAGGGACCCCCCAAAAACCGACCCGAAATGGAAAATCCCAAAGGCGCCCCATGGGATCACTTAGAAAAGGACCCAAACCCCAAAAAAGGATCCTGAAATGGCACAACTCCAGTGGGGCACCCCAAAAACACCCCATGGACACTGGGACACCCCGAAATCCACACAGGGACCCCCCAAAAACGGACCCAAAATGGAAAATCCCAAAGGCACCCCATGGGATCACTTAGAAAAGGATCCAAACCTTGGGGAACCCCAAAAAGTGATCCCAAAAAGGGGGAACCACAATTTAGGGAACCCCAAAACCAACTCCTGGGCACTGGGACACCCCAAATCCAGACTGGGACCCCCAAAAAACGTGGGTTTGGGGTTTTTTGTGGGGTTTTTATGGGGTTTTCATGGGGTTTGGGGTTCCCAGGTGATTTTGGGGTTCCCAGGGGATTTTGGGGTTCCCAGGGGGATTTTGGGGTTCCCAGGGGGATTTTGGGGTGCCCCACTCACCGGCCCGTAGGTCCAGCCCTGCTCGATGCGGGTCAGCGCCCAGAGCTCAGGGTGGTTTTGGGGTTTTTATGGGGTTTTTGTGGGGTTTTTATGGGGTTTTTATGGGATTTTGGGGTTCCCAAGAAGGATTCTGGGGTTCCCAGGGGGATTTTGGGGTGCCCCACTCACAGGCCCGTAGGTCCAGCCCTGCTCAATGCGGGTCAGCGCCCAGAGCTCAGGGTGGGTTTGGGGTTTTATGGGGTTTTTGGGGGGTTTTGGGGGGTTTTTGGGGTTCCCAGGGGGATTTTGGGTTCCCAGGGGGATTTTGGGGTTCCCAGGAGGATTTTGGGGTTCCCAGGGGGATTTTGGGGTGCCCCACTCACCGGCCCGTAGGTCCAGCCCTGCTCAATGCGGGGTCAGGGCCCAGAGCTCAGGGTGGGTTTGGGGTTTTTATGGGGTTTTTATGGGGTTTTTATGGGGTTTTTATGGGGTTTTTGGGGTTCCCAGGTGATTTTGGGGTTCCCAGGGGGGATTTTGGGGTGCCCCACTCACCGGCCCGTAGGTCCAGCCCTGCTCGATGCGGGTCAGCGCCCAGAGCTCAGGGTGGGTTTGGGGTTCCCAGGTGATTTTGGGGTTCCCAGGTGATTTTGGGGTTCCCAGGAAGGATTTTGGGGTTCCCAGGGGGATTTTGGGGTTCCCAGGGGGATTTTGGGGTGCCCCACTCACCGGCCCGTAGGTCCAGCCCTGCTCGATGCGGGTCAGCGCCCAGAGCTCGTGGATGTTCTCCGCCAGCTTCTCCCGGATGCGCTCCAGGTGCGGGGGCAGCACGATCTGGGTTGGGGGGAAAATTGGGGTGTTGGACCCCAAAACTGCCTCAAACCCCCCCCAATCTCTTCAAGCACCTCCAAATTCCCCTTCAAGCCCCACAAAAATCCCCCTAAATCCCCAAAACCCTGTCACAATCACCCCAAAACATCCCCCAACCCCCCTAAACTCTACCCCAATCCCCCCAATCCCACCTCTGTCTCCCCAAATCTCCCCAAATTCTGCCCACCCCCCAAACCCCCATGACCCCCAATGCCCAAACCCCATCCCAAACCCCCAATCCCACTCCATCATCCCAAAACCCATCCCAATCCCCAAACCCCTCCTCCAACCCCCAAATCCCACTCCACCCCCAAATCCCCCACTCCACCCCCAAATCCCCCAAACCCTCCAAATCCCCCATCCCCCAAACTCCATCCCATATCTCCCAAACCTTCCCATGCCCAAATCCCCCTCTCACCCCAAATCCCACTTCACGCCCCAAATCCCCCCTCCACACCCCAAATCCCCCCTCCACCCCCAAATCCCCTCTCCACACCCCAAATCCCCCCCATCCCCCCAAACCCACCGACCCATCCCCTCACCCCCCAAGCCCCAAGCCCCCTCCCCGCGCACCTGGCAGGTGTCCACGGGGCAGGGGGTGAAGGCGGTGTGGGGCAGGGCGCGGCTGGGCCCCAGCAGGCTGCGGGCGCCGGGCGGGGCCGAGCCGCGGTAGGCGGTGAGCGGCTCCAGCCGCAGCCGCTCCCGGGGCAGCAGCGCCTCGGCACAGGGCGCGTAGCCGGGAGGGGGCACGAAACGGAACTCGCCGTGCCGGCCCCCCAGCAGGAACCGCAGCCTGGGGGCACGGGGGGGGCCAGAGTGAGAGCCGGACCCATGGAAACCCCACAGACCCCATAGAAACCCCACAGACCCCATAGAAACCCCATAGAAACCTCACAGACCCCATAGAAACCCCCCAGCAGGAACCGGAGCCTGGGGGGACGGGGGGGGCCAGAGTGAGAGCCGGACCCATGGAAACCCCACAGAAACCCCACAGAAACCTCACAGACCCCATAGAAACCTCACAGACCCCATAGAAACCCCCCCAGCAGGAACCGGAGCCTGGGGGGACAGGGGGACCAGAGTGAGGGCCGGACCCATGGAAACCCCATAGAAACCCCACAGACACCCCACAGAAGCCTCACAGACCTCATAGAAACCCATAGAAACCCCCCAGCAAGAACCGGAGCCTGGGGGGGACAGGGGGGACCCCGAGTGAGAGCTGGACCCATGGAAACCCCATAGACCCCATAGAAACCCCATAGAAACCTCACAGACCCCACAGAAACCCATAGAAACCCCCCTAGCAGGAACCGGAGTCTGGGGGGACAGGGGGGGCCAAAGGGAGACTCGGACCCATGGAAACCCCACAGACCCCATAGAAACCCCACAGACCCCATAGAAACCCCCCCAGCAGGAACCGCAGCCTGGGGGGACAGGGGGACCAGAGTGAGAGCCGGACCCGTGGAAACCCCATAGAAATCCCCCAGCAGGAACCGGAGCCTGGGGGACGGGGGGGGCCAGAGTGAGAGCCGGACCCATGGAAATCCCATAGAAACCCCATAGAAACCCCAGAGTGAGGGCCGGACCCATGGAAACCCCATAGAAATCTTATAGACCCCATGGAAATCCTCACAGACCTCACAGACCCCACAGAAACCCCAGAGACCCCATAGAAACCCCACAGAAACCTCACAGACCCCATAGAAATCCCCCAGCAAGAACCGGAGTCTGGGGGTACAGGGGGGACCCCCAGTGAGAGCCGGACCCATGGAAACCCCATAGAAACCCCAGAGTGAGAGCCAGACCCACAGAAACCCCATAGAAATCTTATAGACCCCATGGAAATCCTCACAGACCCCATAGAAACCCCACAGACCCCATAGAAACCTCACAGACCCATAGAAACCCCCCCAGCAGGAACCGCAGCCTGGGGGGACAGGGGGACCCCGAGTGAGACCCATGGAAACCCCACAGACCCCATAGAAACCCCACAGAAACCTCACAGACCCTACAGACCCCACAGAACATTCCAGCAGGAAATGGAGTCTGGGGGACAGGGGGGACCCCGAGGGAGAGCTGGACCCATGGAAACCCCATAGAAACCCCACAGACCCCACAGAAACCCCACAGAAACCTCACAGACCCTACAGACCCCACAGAACATTCCCAGCAGGAAATGGAGTCTGGGGGGACAGGGGGGACCCCGAGGGAGAGCTGGACCCATGGAAACCCCATAGAAACCCCACTGATCCTACAGGAGAAACCACAGCACGGAGGGACCCATAGAAACCCCTTTCAGGTCTCCCACTCCCCAACTTGAGGTCCCAGCCCCTTTCAGGTCTCCCACCCCCATTTCAGGGGTTCCAGCCCTTTCAGGTCTCCCACTCCCCAATTTGAGGTCCCAGCCCCTCTCAGGTCTCCCACCCCCATTTCAGGAATCCCAGCCCTACTTTAGCGTTCCCAACCCCCATTTCAGGGGTCCCAGCCCCTTTCAGGTCTCCCCCCCCCCATTTCAGGGGTCCCAGCCCCTCTCAGGTCTCCCACCCCCCATTTCAGGTCTCCCACCCCCCATTTCAGGGCTCCCAGCCCCTTTCAGGTCTCCCACCCCCCATTTCAGGGGTCCCAGCCCCTTTCAGGTCTCCCACCCCCCAGTTTAGGGGTCCCAGCCCCTTTCAGGTCTCCCACTCCCCATTTCGGGGGTCCCAGCCCCATTTCAGGGGTCCCAGCCCCCATTTCGGGGGTCCCACCCCCATTTCGGGGGTCCCATCCCCTTTCAGGTCTCCCACCCCCCAGTTTAGGGCTCCCACCCCCCAGTTTAGGGTTCCAGCCCCTTTCAGATCTCCCACCCCCATTTCAGGCTCCTACCCCCCAGTTTGAGGTCCCAGCCCCTTTCAAGGCTCCCACTCCCCAGTTTGAGGTCCCAGCCCCTTTCAGGTCTCCCACCCCCCGTTTAGGGCTCCCAGCCCCTCTCAGGTCTCCCACCCCCCAGTTTGGGGTCCCAGCCCTTCAGGTCTCCCACCCCCCAGTTTAGGGCTCCCACCCCCCATTCAGGTCTCCCAGCCCCCATTTCAGGGCTCCCAGCCCCTCTCAGGTCTCCCACCCCCCATTTCAGGGGTGTCCCCCCTCACCGGACCCCCGCCGAGAAGCTGGCCACGGGGCTGAACAGCGTGTCCAGGTTGAAGCCCTCGAGCACCCCCTGCACCGGGGCCCCGTTGAGGCGGAAGGAGGCGCTGGGGACCCCCAGGTCCAGGCAGCAGCTGACCACGTCCCCTTCGGCCAGGGCGCGGCGTTGGGGCGACCCCACGGCCTTGGGGACACCCCCTGGGGGGGGACAGGGGTCAGGGGGTCTACGGGGGGTCACAGGGGGACAGCAGCTGACCACGTCCCCTTCGGCCAGAGCCCGGCGTTGGGGCGACCCCACGGCCTTGGGGACACCCCCTGAGGGGACACAGGGGTCAGGGGGTCACAGGGGGGTCACAGGGGGTCACAGGGAGGTCACAGGGGGTCAGGGGGTCACAGGGGGTCACAGAGGGGTCACAGGGGGACAGCAGCTGACCACGTCCCCTGGCCAGAGCCCGGCGTTGGGGTGACCCCACGGCTTTGGGGACACCCCCTGGGGGGACACAGGGGTCACAGGGGAGTCACAGGGGGGTCACAGGGGGACAGCAGCTGACCACGTCCCCCTCGGCCAGGGCGCGGCGTTGGGGCGACCCACGGCCTTGGGGACACCCCTGAGGGGACACAGGGGTCACAGGGAGGTCACAGGGGGTCCCAGGGGTTCCCAGGGTGGTCCCATGGAGTTCCAGAGTGGAACTGGGATGGTCCCAAGGTGGTCCCAAGGGGGTCCCACGGAAGTCCCAGGGTGACCCCGGGGTGGTCCCAGGGTAGAACTGGGGTGGTCCCAGGGCAATCCCAGGGGGTCCCAGGGTAATCTCAGGGTGGTCCCAGGGTGGATGTGGGGTGATCCCAGGGTGGTCCCAGGGTGGTCCCAGGGCAATCCCAGGGTGGTCCCAGGGGGTCCCAGGGCAATCCCAGGGTGGTCCCAGGGTGGTCCCAGGGGGTCCCAGGGCAATCCCAGGGTGGTCCCAGGGCAATCCCAGGGTGATCCCAGGGCAGTCCCAGGGCAATCCCAGGGTGATCCCAGGGGGTCCCAGGGCAATCCCAGGCGGTCCCAGGGCAATCCCAGGGTGGTCCCAGGGGGTCCCAGGGTGGATGTGGGGTGGTCCCAGGGTGGTCCC
Organism: Zonotrichia leucophrys gambelii; assembly: GCF_028769735.1. Taxonomy (NCBI): domain Eukaryota; kingdom Metazoa; phylum Chordata; class Aves; order Passeriformes; family Passerellidae; genus Zonotrichia; species Zonotrichia leucophrys. The sequence goes on from NW_026992278.1 coordinate 128,253, forward strand.
AGGGCAATCCCAGGGTGGTCCCAGGGTGGTCCCAGGGGGTCCCAGGGCAATCCCAGGGTGATCCCAGGGGGTCCCAGGGTGGATGTGGGGTGGTCCCAGGGTGGTCCCAGGGCAATCCCAGGGTGGTCCCAGGGTGGTCCCAGGGGGTCCCAGGGCAATCCCAGGATGATCCCAGGGGGTCCCAGGGCGGTCCCAGGGTGATCCCAGGGTGGTCCCAGGGCAATCCCAGGGCGGTCCCAGGGTGATCCCAGGGGGTCCCAGGGCAATCCCAGGGTGGTCCCAGGTGCCCCTGTCCCTCACCTGTCCACAGGTGGAGGCCGTCGAAGGCGAAGGAGTTGAGGTCGTCCCCGGCGCCGTTGCCGCCCCAGCCCGCGCCCCCGCCCGGGGCGGGCCGGAAGCCCCCGGCCGCCCCCCAGCCCACGCGCAGGTGGGTGGGCACGGCCGTGACGAAGGGCTGGGCGCGCTCCACGGCCACCTCGAAGTACCAGCAGCGGAACTGCGTGGAGCCGGGAGCCGTGCCCACAAACAGGTTGGGGCGCACGCTGTGGGAAAGGGGACACCTCGTTGGGAACCCAAAATTGCACCCCAAATCCCACCCTGAGAACCCCAAATCCCACCATGAGAACCCCAAATCCCACCTTGAGAACACAAATCCCACCATGAGGGATTGTGTGGAGCCCGGGGCCGTGCCCACGAACAGGTTGGGACGCACACTGACAGAGAACGGAGACAACTGCACCCCAAGAACACAAATCCCACCCTGAGATCCCCAAACCCCACCCTGAGATCCCCAAATCCCACCCTGAGATCCCCAAATCCCACCCTGAGGAACTGCGTGGAGCCGGGAGCCGTGCCCACAAACAGGTTGGGGCGCACGCTGCGGGAAAGGGGACACCTCGTTGGGAACCCAAAATTGCACCCCAAATCCCACCCTGAGAACCCCAAATCCCACCCTGAGATCCCCAAATCCCACCCTGAGAACCCCAAATTCCACCCTGAGAACCAAAATCCCACAATGAGAACCCCAAATCCCACCCTGAGGAACTGCGTGGAGCCGGGAGCCGTGCCCACGAACAGGTTGGGGCGCACACTGTGGGGAATGGAGACAACTGCACCCCAAGAACACAAACCCCACCCTGAGAACCCAAATCCCACCCTGAGAACCCCAAATCCCACCCTGAGAACCCAAATCCCACAATGAGAACACAAACCCCACCCTGAGAACCAAAATCCCACCCTGAGATCCCCAAATCCCACCCTGAGAACCCCAAATCCCACCATGAGATCCCCAAATCCCACCCTGAGGAACTGCGTGGAGCCCGGGCCGTGCCCACAAACAGGCTGGGGCGCACGCTGTGGGAAAGGGGACACCTTGCTGGGAACCCAAAATTCCACCCCAAATCCCACCCTGAGAACCCAAATCCCACCATGAGAACCCCAAATCCCACCCTGAGAACCCAAATCCCACAATGAGAGCCCCAAATCCCACCCTGAGAACCCCAAACCCCACCCTGAGAACCCCAAACCCCACCCTGAGGAACTGCATGGAGCCCAGGGCCGTGCCCACGAACAGGTTGGGGCGCACGCTGCGGGGAATGGAGACAACTGCACCCCAAGAACACAAATCCCACCCTGAGAACCCCAAACCCCACCATGAGGAAATGCGTGGAACCAGGGCTGTGCCCACAAACAGGTTGGGGCACACACTGTGGGGAACGGGGACACCTCGTTGGGAACCCAAAATTGCACCCCAAATCCCATCCTGAGAACCCCAAATCCCACCTTGAGAACCCCAAACCCCACCCTGAGATCCCCAAATCCCACAATCAGAACACAAATCCCACCATGAGGACCCCAAATCCCACCCTGAGGAACTGCGTGGAGCTGGGAGCCGTGCCCACGAACAGGTTGGGGCGCACGCTGTGGGGAAGGGAGACAACTGCACCCCAAGAACACAAATCCCACCCTGAGAGCCCCAAATCCCACCCCAAAAGCACCCAGGAGCATCTCAAGAACTTCCAGGTGCGCCTCAACCACCTCCAGACCACCCAAAAACCTCATAACTCCCCTCCCCAGGATCCCCAAGCCCCCCCAGGACCCCCCAAAACCTCCTCAAACATCCCTAAGTTCTTCTAGAAACATCTAAAAAACTTCCAGGAGTCCCCAGGTTCTTCTAGAAACATCTCAAGAGCTTCCAGGTGCACCTCAACCTCCTCCAGACCCCCCAAAACTCCCCAAAAACCCCAAAACCTCCCCAAAAACCCCCCAAAACCCGCATAACCCCCTTTCTCAGGATCCCCCCACCCCTCGAAGTCCCCCCAGACGTTGCCAAGTTCTTCTAGAAACATCTCAAGATCTTCTAGAAGTCCTCAAGTTTTTCTAGAAATATCTCAACAGCTTCCAGGTGCACCTCAACCACCTCCAGACCCCCCAAAACTCCCCAAAAACCCCCAAAAACTCCTCAAAAACCCCCCAAAACCCCCATAACTCCCCTCCCCAAGCCCCCCAAGCCCCCCGGGCAGGTCCCACCTGGTGACGTAGTTGACCAGGCCGGTCTGCAGCAGCAGGTCCCGCCGCGGCAGCAGGTTCTCGGTGATCAGGTTCTGGTTGGAGCGCACGGCGACGGCGTTGCAGACGCACAGCGAGCACAGCACGTCCAGCACCTGCGGGGGGGATGGCTGAGCGGGCCTGGGGACACCTGGGGACACCTGGGGACACCTGGGGACAGCTGGGGACACCTGGGGACAGCTGGGGACACCTGGGGACAGCTGGGGACAGCTGAGTGTGCCTGGGGACACCTGGGGACACCTGGGGACAGCTGGGGACACACCTGAGTGTGCCTGGGGACAGCTGAGTGTGCCTGGGGACACACCTGGGGACAGCTGGGGACAGCTGGGGACACCTGGGGACACACCTGGGGACAGCTGAGTGTGCCTGGGGACACCTGGGGACAGCTGGGGACACCTGGGGACACACCTGGGGACAGCTGAGTGTGCCTGGGGACACCTGGGGACAGCTGGGGACACACCTGGGGACACACCTGGGGACAGCTGAGTGTGCCTGGGGACACCTGGGGACAGCTGGGGACACACCTGGGGACAGCTGGGGACACACCTGAGTGTGCCTGGGGACAGCTGAGTGTGCCTGGAGACAGCTGGGGACACCTGAGGACACACCTGGGGACAGCTGGGGACAGCTGAGTGTGCCTGGAGACACCTGGGGACACCTGAGGACACACCTGGGGACAGCTGGGTACAGCTGAGTGTGCCTGGGGACACCTGAGTGTGCCTGGGGACACACCTGGGGACAGCTGGGGACACACCTGGGGACACACCTGAGTGTGCCTGGGGACACCTGGGGACACACCTGGGGACAGCTGGGGACACCTGGGGACAGCTGGAGACACCTGAGTGCACCTGGGCATGCAAGGGGACACCTGGGGACACACCTGGGCATGGCTGGGGACACTTGGGGACACACCTGGCACACACCTGGCACACACCGGAGCACACCTGGCACACACCTGGGCACACACCTGGCACACACATTGGCACACACCTGGGCACACCTGGCACACACCTGGCACACACGCTCACCTTGTGGTTGCGGCCGTGCTTGTCCAGCAGGCTGATGATGGATTTGATGTGATTCTCCTGGATGATGTTCAGCACCTCGGGGCTCTCGATCAGCACGCAGTACAGAACCTCCAGGATGCCTGGGCAGGGGGCACGGACAGGGGTCAGACAGGGGGAGAGACCCCAGACCCACTGTGGGGTGAGACCCCAGACCCACGGGAGAGACCCCAGACCCACGGGAGACCCCAGACCCATGGGAGAGACCCCAGACCCACGGGAGAGACCCCAGTACAGAACCTCCAGGATGCCTGGGCAGGGGGCACAGAGAGGGGTCAGACACAGGGAGAGACCCCAGACCCACGGGAGGGACCCCAGACCCACGGGAGAGACCCCAGAACCATGGGAGGGACCCCAGACCCACAGCGGGGTCACAGCCATGGGGGGGACCCCAGTACAGAACCTCCAGGATACCTGGGGAGGGGGCACAGAGAGGGGTCACAGCCACCACAGGGACCCCAGACCCATGGGAGAGACCCCAGACCCATGGGAGAGACCCCAGTACAGAACCTCCAGGATGCCTGGGCAGGGGGCAACACAGGGGGGTCACAAACACCAGAGAGACCCCAGACCCACAGGAGGGACCCCAGACCCACGGGAGGGACCCCAGCCCCCGAGAGAGCCCCCAGCCCCGCACTGACCCGAGGAGGCCTCCAGCCTGTCCAGTTTGCTGACCAGCCAGTCCAGGTTGGTGGAGAAGAGCGCGCAGTTGGCTCGGTTCCCCCGGATCAGCGACGCTGGGGGGCACGGGCAGGGGGGCAGCGGTCAGCGCTGCCCCATGGCACCCACATCTGCCCCATGGCACTGACATCTGCCCCATGGCACCCACATCTGCCCCATGGCACTGACATCTGCCCCATGGAACTGACATCTGCCCCATAGCACCCACATCTGCCCCATGGCACCCACGTCTGCCCCATGGCACTGACATCTGCCCCATGGCACCCACATCTGCCCCATGGCACCCACATCTGCCCCATGGCCCCCACATCTGCCCCATAACCCCCATATCTGCCCCATAGCCCCCATATCTGCCCCATAGCCCCCATATCTGCCCCCAGGCGCACCCAGCAGCTCGTAGAGCAGGTTCACGATCTCCTTCCAGGCTCCCACTGCCTCCTCTGCCCCATAACCCCCCATATCTGCCCCATAACCCCCCATATCTGCCCCATAACCCCCATATCTGCCCCATAACCCCCATATCTGCCCCACATCTGCCCCCAGGCGCACCCAGCAGCTCGTAGAGCAGGTTCACGATCTCCTTCCAGGCCGCCGCCGCCTCCTCGCCCGCGGCCTCCCCGAACTGCGCCGCCGTGCTGTAGGCGCTCAGGCGGTCGATGCAGCTCAGCACCAGCGTCAGCATCCCCTGAGGTGGGGAGGGGGCTGTCAGACCCCCCGTGGGACCCCCAAACTGGGACAGCCACCCTGGGAACCCCCCAGACCCCCCCGGGACCCCCAAACTGGGACAGCCACCCTGGGAACCCCCCAAGAGCCCTGAGGAACCACCAGTATCCTGGGAGCCCCAAACTGGGACCCCCAAACTGGCACCAGGGTCAGCATCCCCTGAGGTGGGGAGGGGGCGTCAGACCCCCCCCCTGGGACCCCCAAACTGGGACAGCCACGCTGAGAGCCCCCCGGGACCCCCAAACTGGGGCACCCAGCCTGGGAGCCCCCCAAGAACCCTGAGGAACCACCAGTATCCTGGGACCCCCAAACTGGGGCCCACAAACTGAGAGCCCCAAACTGGCACCAGCGTCAGCATCCCCTGAGGTGGGGAGGGGGCTGTGAAACCCTCCCGGGACCCCCAAACTGGGGCACCAACCCTTAGATCCCCCCAAGAACCCTGAGGCACCCCCAGCATCCTGGGAGCCCCAAACTGGGACCCACAAACTGAGACCCCCAAACTGGAACCCCCAAACTGGCACCAGGGTCAGCATCCCCTGAGGTGGGGAGGGGGCGTCAGACCCCCCCTGGGACCCCCAAACTGGGACAGCCACCCTGGGAGCCCCCCAAGAACCCTGAGGAACCACCACCATCCTGGGAGCCCCAAACTGGGACCCCCAAACTGAGAGCCCCAAACTGGAACCCCCAAACTGGAACCCCCAAACTGGAACCCCCAAACTGGAACCCCCAAACTGGCACCAGGGTCAGCATCCCCTGTGGGCCAGGGAGGGGGCTGTGAGACCCCCCGTGGGACCCCCAAACTGCGACCCCCACCCTGGGAGCCCCCCCAACATCCTGGGACCCCCAAACTGGGACCCCGAAGAGGCCCCAGATCACCTGGACCTGGCAATGCCCCCAAAATCCCCCTGAGTTTTAACTCTTTAACCCCAAACTAACCCCTCTAACCCCGAGTTTAACCCCAAATTAACCCCTCCCGGATTTGGGGAGGGGTCTCACCTCCTGCTGGAAGAGGCTCTGGATCACCCAGACCTGGCAATGTCCTCAAAATCCCCCCGAGTTTAACCCCTATAACCCCGAGTTTAACCACTCTAACCCCGAGTTTAACCCTCTAACCCCCAGTTTAACCAGTCCCAAATTTGGGGAGGGGTCTCGGGGGTCTCACCTCCTGCTGGAAGAGGCTCTGGCGATGCCCCCTGGGGCTCAGGTTTAACCCCTCTAACCCCGAGTTTAACCCCAAATTAACCCCCCCTGGATTTGGGGAGGGGTCTCGGGGGTCTCACCTCCTGCTGGAAGAGGCTCTGGCGATGCCCCCTGGGGCTCAGGTTTAACCGTCTAACCCCGAGTTTAACCCCAAATTAACCCCTCTAACCCCGAGTTTAACCCCTCAAAATCCCCCCGAGTTTAACCCCTCTAACCCCGACTTTAACCCTCTAACCCCCAGTTTAGCCTGTCCCAAATTTGGGGAGGGGTCTCGGGGGTCTCACCTCCTGCTGGAAGAGGCTCTGGCGGGCCCGCAGCGCCCTCAGGCGGCCCTGGCGCTGCTCGTGCCGCAGCTCGGGCGGCGGCGGCTCCAGGTACCCGATCAGGTCCCGCAGGCTCAGGATCACGCCCGCGATGGGCAGGGGGGGCGGCGGCGACCCCCGGGGGCGGCCCTGGAGGCTGTCCAGGCTCCTGGGGATGGGAAAGGGGGGTCAGAACATCCTAAAAACACCCCCAAAACTGCCCTGGACCACATTGAGACCCCCTCGGGCAGCCCTGGGGGCTGTCCAGGCTCCTGGGGGAGGGGGACAGGGGGGTCAGAACATCGGGACCACCCTAAAAACCACCCCAGGATCCCCCTGAGACCCCCGGGGGCGGCCCTGGAGGCTGTCCAGGCTCCTGGGGGGGGACAGGGGGGTCAGAACATCCTAAAAACGCCCCCAAAACTGCCCTAGACCACCCTGAGACCCCCGGGGGCGGCCCTGGAGGCTGTCCAGGCTCCTGGGGACGGGAAAGGGGGGTCAGAACATCGGGACCACCCTAAAACACCCCCAAAGCACCCCAGGACCACCCTGAGACCCCCGCAAGTGGCCCTGGAGGCTGTCCAGGCTCCTGGGGGGGGGACAGAATATCAGGATCAACCTAAAAACGCCCCCAAAACTGCCCAGGACCACCCTGAGACCCCCGCGGGCGGCCCTGGAGGCTGTCCAGGCTCCTGGGGAGGGACAGGGGGGTCAGAACATCCTAAAAACGCCCCCAAAACTGCCCAGGACCACCCTGAGACCCCCGCGGGCGGCCCTGGAGGCTGTCCAGGCTCCTGGGGGGGGACAGGGGGGTCAGAACATCGGGACCACCCTAAAAACCACCCCAGGACCACCCTGAGACCCCCGCAAGTGGCCCTGGAGGCTGTCCAGGCTCCTGGGGGGGGGGACAGAATATCAGGATCACCCTAAAAACACCCCCAAAACTGCCCAGGACCACCCTGAGACCCCCTCGGGCAGCCCTGGAGGCTGTCCAGGCTCCTGGGGAGGGGGACAGGGGGGTCAGAACATCGGGACCACCCTAAAACTGCCCAGGATCCCCCAGACCACCCTGAGACCCCCGCGGGCAGCCCTCGACGCTGTCCAGGCTCCTGGGGGGAGACAGAATATCAGAATCACCCTAAAAACGCCCCCAAAACTGCCCAGGATCCCCCTGAGACCCCCGCGGGCGGCCCTGGAGGCTGTCCAGGCTCCTGGGGACGGGAAAGGGGGTCAGAACATCGGGACCACCCTAAAAACCACCCCAGGACCACCCTGAGACCCCCGCGGGCAGCCCTGGTGGCTGTCCAGGCTCCTGGGGGGGGACAGAATATCAGAATCACCCTAAAAACGCCCCCAAAACTGCCCTGGACCACCCTGAGACCCCCTCGGTCGGCCCTGGAGGCTGTCCAGGCTCCTGGGGGGAGACAGAATATCAGAATCACCCTAAAAACGCCCCCAAAACTGCCCTAGACCATCCTGAGACCCCCGGGGGCGGCCCTGGAGGCTGTCCAGGCTCCTGGGGAGGGGGAAGGGGGGTCAGAACATCGGGACCACCCTAAAAACCACCCCAGGACCACCCTGAGACCCCCGCGGGCGGCCCTGGAGGCTGTCCAGGCTCCTGGGGAGGGGGACAGGGGGGTCAGAACATCGAGACCACCCTAAAAATGCCCCCAAAACTGCCCTAGACCACCCTGCATATCCCCATGGCTCCTCCAGAAGGTTCTGACACCCCCCAGGGTTCCACAGGACCTTCCAGAAAGTTCTGACCCCCCCTCCAGGACCCCTCAGGACACCCCAGGACCCCCCCAGACCTGATGAAGGCCCCGTAGAGCCCCGTGGTGCTGAAGACCATCCCCAGGACCCCCAGGAACCCCCAGGTGTTTCTGACACCCCCAGGAGGTTCTGACACCCCCAGAACCCCCCCAGGAGGTTCTGACCCCCCCTAGGGATCCCCAGGACCCCCCCAGGGACCCCCAGGACCCCCCAGACCTGATGAAGGCCCCATAGAGCCCCGTGGTGCTGAAGACCATCCGAGCCGCCTGCGACTCCTGGCGCTGGGAGCGGCTCAGGGTCAGAGCATCATCCATGTGCCCCTCCTGGTGCAGGATGGCCTGGGGGGCAAACGGGGGGGTCACAGGGGTCCCCCAAACCTCACAGACCCCCCTGAACCACAGGGAACCCCCTAAACCCACAGGGAACCCCCTGAATCCACAGAGAACCCCCCAAACCCACAGAGAACCCCCTGAACCCACAGAGACCCCAGCACATTGTCCATGTGCCCCTCCTGGTGCAGGATGGCCTGGGGGGCAAACGGGGGGGTCACAGGGGTCCCCCAAACCTCACAGAGACCCTCCTGAACCCACAGAGACCCCCCCAAACCCACAGAGACCCCCCTGAATCCACAGAGACCCCAGCGCATCGTCCATGTGCCCCTCCTGGTGCAGGATGGCCTGGGGGGCACACAGGGGTCACAGGGGTCCCCCAAAACACAGAGACCCCCCTGAACCCAGAGAGAGCCCCCCAAACTTGCAGGGAACCCCCCAAACCCACAGAGAACCCCCCAAACCCACAGAGACCCCAGCGCATCGTCCATGTGCCCCTCCTGGTGCAGGATGGCCTGGGGGGGCAAACGGGGGGGTCACAGGGGTCCCCCAAACCTCACAGACCCCCCTGAACCCAGAGAGAGCCCCCTGAACCCAGAGAGAGCCCCCCAAACTTGCAGGGAACCCCCTGAATCCACAGAGAACCCCCCAAACCCACAGAGACCCCCCCAAACCCACCTTCCTCTTGAGCAGCCCGAGGCGCAGGGCCTTGGGGTCGGGGGCAGCGTAGGTGACCCAGAGCCCCAAAACCCCCCAAAACTCCCCCAAACTCACCCCAAAACCCCCTCAGATGTGATTTTGGGGACCCCAAAGATCCTCCTAAACCCCAAAGACCCCAAACACTCCTCCAAAGACACCTGAAAGCCCACCTAGACCCAGCTCAGATGGAGCTTTCAAGACCCCCTAAAACTGCCCCGAACTCCCCCCAGAGCCACGCCAGCACATTTTGGGGTGCCCCCGGTGATTTTGGGGTCCCACCTTCCTCTTGAGCAGCCCGAGGCGCAGGGCCTTGGGGTCAGGAACAGCGTAGGTGACCCAGAGGCCGCTGGAGCTCTCAAGATCCCCAAAATCTCCCCTAAAACCCCCATGAACTCCCCCCAAACCCCCCCAGAGGTGATTTTGGGGTCCCCCCGGTGATTTTGGGGTCCCACCTTCCTCTTGAGCAGCCCGAGGCCCAAGGCCTTGGGCTCAGGAGCAGCGTAGGTGACCCAGAGGCCGCTGGAGCTCTCAAAACCCCCCAAAACTCCCCAAAATTCCCCCAAACCCCCCCTCAGAGGTGATTTTGGGGTCCCCCCGGTGATTTTGGGGTCCCCCCGGTGATTTTGGGGTCCCACCTTCCTCTTGAGCAGCCCGAGGCGCAGGGCCTTGGGGTCAGGAACAGCGTAGGTGACCCAGAGGCCGCTGGAGCTCTCAAAACCCCCCAAAACTCCCCAAAATTCCCCCCAAACCCCCCTCAGAGGTGATTTTGGGGTCCCCCCGGTGATTCTGGGGTCCCACCTTCCTCTTGAGCAGCCCGAGGCGCAGGGCCTTGGGGTCGGGGGCAGCGTAGGTGACCCAGAGGCCGCTGCTGCTGTGCTGCAGGAAGCACAGCGACTCCCCGTACTTGATCTCGGGGGGCCCCATGCCCTCGATGTCCCGCTTGGGGGGCGTCTCCAGCTTCTCCTGCGGGGCGGGGGCACACAGGGGTCAGCAGGGGCAGGGGGGGACAGGGTGGGGACATTCACAGGACATTGGGACCCACGTGACGGATGGGGACATCATGGGGACGGACAGGGTCAGGATGGGGACACTCACGGACAGGTCGACATCTGGACAGCAGGGCAGGATGGGGACATCATGGGGACAGGACAGGGTCAGGATGGGGACATCATGGGGACATTCACAGGGACAGGATGGGGACATCATGGGGACATTACAGGACAGGTGGGACATCATGGGACATTCACAGGGACAGATGGGACAATGGGGACAGGACAGGGTCAGGATGGGGACATCAGGACAGTTGGGGACATCATGGGGACATTCACAGGGACAGGATGGGGACAGATGGGGACAGGACGAGGTGCAGGATGGGGACATTCACAGGGACAGGTTGGGGACATCATGGGGACATTCACAGGGACAGGTGGGGACAGGATGGGGACAGGACAGGTCAGGATGGGGACATTCACAGGGACAGGTTGGGGACATCATGGGACATCACAGGACAGGTGGGACAGGATGGGGACAGGACAGGGTCAGGATGGGGACATTCACAGGACAGGTTGGGGACATATGGGCATTCACAGGGACAGGGTGGGGACAGGATGGGGACAGGACAGGGTCAGGATGGGGACATTCACAGGGACAGGGTGGGGACATCATGGGGACAGGACAGGGACAGGATGGGGACCAGGAGCAGGTTGGGGACATCCAGGGGACATTTCCAGGGACAGGGTGGGGAATCAGGATGGGGACATTTACAGGGACAGGGAGCAGGAGAGCGTTGGGGACATCATGGGGACATTCACAGGGACAGGTTGGGGACAACATGGGGACACTCACAGGGAGAGGGAGCAGGAGAGGGTTGGGGACATCATGGGGACATTCACAGGGACAGGGTCAGGGTGGGGACAGGATGGGGACATTCACAGGGACAGGGTCAGGACAGGGTCTGCATGGGGACAGGGATGGGGTGGGGTGGGGTGGAGGGTGGGACAGGGTCAGGGAGGGGACATTCACAGGGACAGGGAGCAGAGAGGGGTGGGGACATCCAGGGGACATTTCCAGGGACAGGGACCAGAACAAGGTCAGGATGGAGACCAAGAGAGGGTTGGGGACATCATGGGGACATTCACAGGGACAGGGAGCAGGAGAGGGTTGGGGACATCCAGGGGACATTTCCAGGGATAGGAACCAGAACGAGGTCAGGATGGGGACCAGGAGAGGGCTGGGTGACATTCCCAGGGACATGGACCAGGAGCAGGTTGGGGACAGCTGGGGTGGCCACAGGGACCAGGACAGGGTCAGGATGGGGACCAGGAGAGGGCTGGGGACATCATGGGGACATTCCCAGGGACAGGAACAGCAGGTCAGGAAGACCAGAGAGAGTTGGGGACATGAGGTGACATTCTATTGGGATGGTCTTCATCACCACAGGGCTTATGGGGCCTTCATCAGGCTGGGACATCAGGTGAACATGGACAGGGTCAGATGGGGACCAGGAGAGGTGGGGACATCATGGGGACATTCCAGGGACAGAACAGGACACGACCACGGAGGCGGGACAGAGGGGACGCTCCCCTTGGAGGCCGGACAGAGAAGGTGGCACGGCGTGTTGGGGACAAGGACAGGGATGGGGACACTGAGGGGACACTGAGGGGACACTCCCACCTTGGAGGCCCGGAAGCAGAAGGTGGCCACGCGCGTGTTGGGGACAGGGACAGGGATGGGACCTAGGGACACAGGGACAAGGATGGGGACACTGAGGGACACTCCCACTGGGGGCGAGCAGAGGGGGCACAGCGTGTGGGACAGGGATGGGGACAGTGATCGGACAGGACAGGAGCAGGTGGGGACACCTGGAATGGGGACAGGGGACATCCTGGGACACTAGGAGCTCCACCTTGGAGGCCCGGAAGCAGAAGGTGGCCACGCGCGTGTTGGGGACAAGGACAGGGATGGGGACAGTGATGGGGACAGGGACCAGGAGCAGGTTGGGGACACTGAGGGGACACTCCCACCTTGGAGGCCCGGAAGCAGAAGGTGGCCACGCGCGTGTTGGGGACAGGGATGGGGACAAGGACAGGGAGGGGACACTGAGGGGACACTCCCACCTTGGAGGCCCGGAAGCAGAAGGTGGCCACGCGCGTGTTGGCCGCCGTGGCCTCCACCATGGCCAGCCCGGTGGCCTCGGTCAGCGCCAGGTAGCGGCCGGTGGTGACGTGGCGCAGGCGGAAGGGCTGTCCCCAACGCAGGTGGCTCCCGCTCCAGCTGGGGGACACAGGGAGGGGACACTGGTGTCACCAGGGGGGTGGGACACGGGGATGGGTCGTGGGGACACGGGGATGGGTCGTGGGGACACGGGGATGGGTCGTGGGGACGGGAGCACAAGGACATGAGGTGACACAGGGGACATGGGAATGGGTCATGGGGACATGGAGGGACACAGGGGACATGGGAATGGGTCATGGGGACATGGAGGGACACAGGGGACACACAGTGAGGACATGCAGATGTGTGACAGGGACATGGGGTGACACAGGGGACACAGGCTGAGGACATCCAGATGTGTCACAGGGACATGGGTGATCAAGGGACACTGGGATGGGACTGAGGACATGGGGACACAGGGACATGAGGACAAACGGACATGGGATGGGTCACAGGGACATGAGGTGACACAGGGGACATGGGAATGGGTCATGGGGACATGGAGGGACACAGGGGACACACAGTGAGGACATGCAGATGTGTGACAGGGACATGGGGTGACACAGGGGACACACGGTGAGGACACAAAGAAGTGCCACAGGGACACGGGGATGGGTCATGGGGACATGGGGTGACACAGGGGACACAGGCTGAGGACATCCAGATGTGTCACAGGGACATGAGGTGACACAGGGGACACCGGGATGGGGACATGAGGACATGGGGGGACACAGGGATGGGTCATGGGGACATCCAGATGTGTCACAGGGACATGGGGTGACACAGGGATGGGTCATGGGGACACAGATGGTCACAAGGACATGGTGACACAGGGATGGGTCATGGGGACATGAGGGGACACAAGGGACACGGGGAATGGGTCATGGGGACGGGACACAGGGACAGGGGAGGGCATGATGGGACACAATGGCATGAAGGTGACACAGGGGACACAGGAATGGGTCATGGGGACATGGAAGGACACAGGGGACACGGGGATGAGTCATGGGGACAAGGGGTGACACAGGGGACACACGGTGAGGACACAAAGAAGTGCCACAGGGACATGGGGTGACACAGGGGACACAGGGATGAGGACATGAGGACATGGGGGGACACAGGGATGGGTCATGGGGACATGAGGGGACACAGGGGACACAAACTGAGGACATCCAGATGTGTCACAGCGACACGGCGACACAAGCAGATGCTGACAGGTGACACCAGGACAGGACACCGTGACACAGCGACACATCTTGGGGACACTCCAGGACCCCAAACCCCCCCTGGGGAGACCCCAGAGAGTGTCCCCAGTGTCCCTGGGGGTGGTGACACCCCCGTGTCCCTCGGGTGTCCCCTACCTGATGCGCAGGGGCTCCAGGCGCCACAGGGACCGGGCGTGGGCGCACACGGCGCCACCCTCGTAGTTGACAACGCTGCTGGGAGGTGACAAAGGGGGGTCACAGCCAGTTGGGGACCCCTCCCCAGCCCGAATTTGGGGACAAACTGGGGACAGCCCCACCTGCGCTCCTCGCCCTGCTCGGGGGCCGTGGGCGTCAGGCACTCGTCCATGTGGCCGTGGAACAGGCGCAGGACGTGGCCGCCAGTGACAAACCCTGAGGGGACATTTTGGGGACATTTTGGGGGGGTCAGGGTGGTGGGGACACCCCAAAGGATCCCCCCCCCCCACCCAAATTTGGGGTGCCTCAGGTGTCACCTTCCTCAGAGCCCGAGCAGATGGGGTTCATGTTCCACAGGGTCTGCATGAAGGAGGCGTCCACCTGCAGCTCCCCCGAGGCCGTGGAGAGGTGCTGGGACACGTGGGGACACGGGTGTGACACGGGTGACACGGGTGGGACACGTGTCCCTGGTGTCCCTTGGTGTCCTCAGGTGTCCCCAGGTGTCCCAGGTGTCCCCATGTCCCCAGGTGTCCCCTCTCCGAGGACACGCTCACCAGGATCAGGTCAGGAGATTCCTGTGTCCCCCCGTGTTCCCCCTGTCCCCCCATGTCCCCAGGTGTCCCCAGGTGTCCTCTCATGTCCCCATGTCCCCAGGTGTGCCCAGGTGTCCCCTCTCACCAGGTATCTCTCCAAGGACACGCTCATCAGGATCAGGTCAGGGGATCCCTGTGTCCTCCTCCCATGTCCCTGTGTCCCCACATGTCCCCCCGTATCCCCAGGTGTCCCCAGGTGTCCCCAGGTGTCCCCAGGTGTCCCCTCTCACCAGGTATCTCTCCAAGGACACACTGGCCAGGATCAGGACAGGAGATTCCTGTGTCCCTCCCATTCCTCTGTGTCCCCAGGTGTCCCCTCATGTCCCCAGGTGTCCCCAGGTGTCCCCTCATGTCCCCAGGTGTCCCCAGGTGTCCCCTCATGTCCCCGTGTCCCCCCATGTCCCCAGGTGTCCCCAGGTGTCCCCTCTCACCAGGTATCTCTCCGAGGACACGCTCATCAGGATCAGGTCAGGGGATCCCTGTGTCCTCCTCCCATGTCCCTGTGTCCCCACATGTCCCCCCGTATCCCCAGGTGTCCCCAGGTGTCCCCAGGTGTCCCCAGGTGTCCCCTCTCACCAGGTATCTCTCCGAGGACACACTGACCAGGATCAGGACAGGAGATTCCTGTGCCCCTCCCATCCTCTGTGTCCCAGGTGTCCCCCCATGTCCCCAGGTGTCCCAGGTGTCCCCTCATGTCCCCAGGTGTCCCCCCCTGTCCCCAGGTGTCCCCTCTCACCAGGTATCTCTCCGAGAACACACTGACCAGGATCAGGTCAGGGTGTGGGGGGATCCCTGTGTCCCCATGTCCCCGTGTCCCCCCATGTCCCCAGGTGTCCCCAGGTGTCCCAGGTGTCCCCATGTCCCCAGGTGTCCCCTCTCACCAGGTATCTCTCCGAGGACACGCTCACCAGGATCAGGTCAGGAGATTCCTGTGTCCCCCGTGTCCCATGTCCCCTCATGTCCCCAGGTGTCCCCAGGTGTCCCAGGTGTCCCCTCTCACCAGGTATCTCTCCGAGGACACGCTGACCAGGATCAGGTCGTCTCCCACCCGAACCTTCTCCCCCTCCGAGCGCTGTTTGGATGCCGGGTGCATCGTCCACCAGCACGCCTCACCTGGGGGGGCACCCCAAATCAGCACCCAAAACACCCCAAATCAGCACCCCAATCAGCACCCAAAACACCCCAAATCAGCACCCCAATCAGCACCAAAACGCCCCAAATCAGCACCCACCAAATCAGCACCCAAACACACCCAACAACACCCCAAATCAGCACCAAACAGCAAAACACCCCAAATCAGCAACCACAAATCAGCCACACCCAAAACAAACACCCCAAATCAGCAGCACCCAAAAACACCTCCAAAACTCAGCACCCAAACACCCCAAATCAGCACCCAAACCAGCACCCAAAACACCCAAAACAGCACCAAATCAGCACCCAAAACACCCCAAATCAGCACCCAACACACCCCAAATCAGCACCCAAATCAGCACCCAAAACCCCAATCAGCACCCAAACCCAATCAGCACCCAAAACACCCCAAATCAGCACCCCAAAACACACCAAATCAGCACCCAAAACACCCCAAATCAGCACCCCAAATCAGCACCCAAAACACCCCAAATCAGCACCCAAAACACCCCAAATCAGCACCCAAAACACCCCAAATCAGCACCCCAAAACACCCCAAATCAGCACCCAAAACACCCCAAATCAGCACCCAAAACACCCCAAAACACCCCAAATCAGCACCCCAAAACACCCCAAATCAGCACCCCAAACACCAAACACCCATCAGCACCCCACACCAAATCACCCCCAAATCAGCCACAACACCAATCACACCTAAACCCAATCACCCCAAATCAGCACCCAAAACACCCCAAATCAGCACCCCAAAACACCCCAAATCAGCACCCCAAAACCAACCCCCCCACCTGGGCGAACCCCAAAACCCCTCGGGGTCCCCCCTTTACCCGCCGCATCCTTCTGCAGCCCCACGTCGAAGGCCAGCTTGTCGGTGACCGAGCGGGACGTGGTCAGGCAGCACAGGTACTGTGGGGGGGGTGGGGGGACACACGGGGTTATTGGGGGTCCCCAAACCCCCCCCGAGCACCCCAAAACCCTCACGGCCCCCCCAAACCCCCCAGAGCCCCCCCAGACTCACCATGCCGCTGTGCGAGTGCCTCAGCAGGATGGCGTGGCCGTAGAGCAGCGTCCGGTGTCCCCCGCCCTGAGAGGACTTGGGGGGCACAGGGGGGTCAAGGAGGGGACCCCAAAATCCCCTGAGGCCTCCTGGACCCCCCAAAAAAACCCTTGAACCCCAAAAAAATTCCTGTGGGTTCTGTGTTTCAGATACAGCTCCTTGTGCATCGCTGCCTCATTGTTTTGGGGTCTCCCCTTTTGGGGTCCCCCGTGTTGGGGTCTCCTGTGATTGATCCTCCATTTTTTGGGACTCCCCTTGTTTTGGGGTCCCTCCATTGTTTGTAGGGACTCCCCCTTGTTTGGGGTCTCCACCCCTTGTTTTGGGGTCTCCCCATTTTGGGGTCCCCCCGTGTTGGGGTCTCCTGTGAATTGATCCTCCATTGTTTTGGGGTCTCCCCCTTGTTTTGGGGTCTCTCCATTTTGGGGTCCCCCCGTGTTGGGGTCTCCTGTGCATTGCAGCCCCCTTGTTTTGGGGTCTCCCTCTTGTTTTGGGGTCTCCCCATTTTGGGGTCCCCCCGTGTTGGGGTCTCCTGTGAATTGGTCCTCCATTGTTTTAGGGACTCCCCCTTGTTTTGGGGTCCCTCCATTTTGGGGTCTCCCCTTAGTTTTGGGCTCCTCCCCCTTGTTTTGGGGTCTCCCCATTATTTTGGGTCTCTCCCTTATTTTGGAGTCCCCCCCTTGTTTTGGGGTCTCCCTTTGTTTTGGGGTCCCCCCATTTGGGGGTCTCCCCGTGTTGGGGTCTCCTGTGCATTGCACCCCCCTTGTTTTGGGGTGCACTGTGCCTCGGACCCCCCCTCATTTCGGGGTCCCCCTCATGGTGAGATCCCCCCCAAATTGAGGACTCCCCTGACATTGGGGTCCCCAATTTCAGGGTCCCACTCCCCACTGGGGTCACCCCTTATCAAGATCCCCAAGTTTGGGGTCACCCCATTGAAATCCCCACAAATTTGGGGGTCCCACTTTTGGGATCCTCTTTAATATTGAGGGTCTCCCTTTATGGGGGCTCCCTCTTATATTGAGGTTTCCCCCAAATTGGGATCCTAAATTTTGGGGTCACCCACCTCCAATTTTTGGGTCCCCAGAATTTTTTGGGGTCCCCAACCCCTTTTGGAGTTACCCCAAATTGGGATCCCAAATTTCAGGGTCACCCCATTTCTGGGTCTCCGATTTTTTGGGATCCCAAATGGATTTGGGATCCCTCCTTTAGGGATTCCCCAAAACTGGGATCCCAAATTTCGGGGTCACTCCCATATTGAGGATTCCCCCAAATTGGGATCCCAAATTTTGGGGTCACCCCATTTCTGGGTCTCCGATTTTTTGGGATCCCCAGTGGATTTGGGATCCTTTTTGGGGTCCCCTCGAGTGGATTTGGGATCCCCTTTTTGGAGTTACCCCATTTTGGAGTTCCCATTTTTGGGGATCCCATATTGCTCCCTTTTGGGATCCCTTTTTGGTCCCCCTTTTTGGGGTCTCCCCATGCTCATGTGGATTTGGGATCCCTTTTGGGTCTCCCTTTTTGGGGTCCCCCTTTTTGGATCCTTTCGGGTCTCCCAGCTCATGGATTTGGCCTTTGGGTCCCCCTTTTTGGGGTCTCCCCATGCTCATGGGGGATTTGGGATCCCCTTTTTGGGGTCCCCCCTTTTTGGGGTCTCCCCATGCTCATGAGGGGATTTGGGATCCCCTTTTTGGGGTCTCCCTTTTTTGGAGTTCCTTTGGTCCCCATGCTCATGGGGGAATTTGGGGTCTCCCTTTTTTGGAGTTTCCCCTTTTTGGGGATCCCCATTTTTGGGGTCCCCCCCTTTTTGGGGTCCCCCCATGCTCCTCCCCCCCGCGCTCACACTTTGGGGTCCATGCGGAATTTGGGGGGCTGTGGATGGATGGGATTTGGGGGGGGAGGGGGCACACCCGGACCCCTGGCTCCATGCGGGATTGGGCAGAGCCCCCCAAAATTTGGGGGGTGGGTGAGGAGGAGGAGGAAGAGGAGGAGGAGGAGGAGGGGTGTGATGAAGGTGAGGATGAGGATTTGGGGTCACCACACCACAGTGGCACCTACCCACTTATCCAGATCGACCCCCTGGGTGGGCGGGGGGAGAGAAGAGTGGGGGGGTCACGGGGGGGCTGAGACCCCCCCAAAAACAGCAGGGACCCCCCAAAACCCCCACCCCAAAAAGGACCCCAAAATTCCCCAAGGAACCCCAGAATTACCCAAAAACTGCACAAAGAACCCCAGAATTACCCCAAAAACTCTCAAGAGCCCAGAATTACCCAAAAACTGCTCAAAAAACCCCAGAATTCCCCAAAAACGCTCAAAGAACCCAAAATTACCCCAAAATTCCAAGGAACCCCAGAATTACCCAAAACTCTCAAGAACCCAGAATTACCAAAAATCCCCAAGAACCAGAATTACCCCAAAAACTGCTCAAGGAACCCCAGAATTACCCCAAAATCTGCTCAAGGAACCCCAGAATTACCCCAAAAACTCCCAAGGACCCCAGAATTACCCAAAAATTCCCAAGGAACCCCAGAATTACCCAAAAACTGCTCAAGGAACCCCAGAATTACCCCAAAAATCTGCTCAAGGAGCCCCAGAATTACCCCAAAAAACGCTCAAAGAATCCCAGAATTACCCCAAAAATCCCAAGGAACCCCAGAATTACCCCAAAAACTGCTCAAGGAACCCCAGAATTACCCCAAAAATTCCCCAAGGAACCCCAGAATTACCCCAAAAACTCCTCAAGGAACCCCAGAATTACCCCAAAAAATCCCCAACGAACCCCAAAAATACCCCAAAAACTGCTCAAAGAACCCCAGAATTACCCCAAAAACTCCTCAAAGAACCCCAGAATTACCCCAAAAACTCCTCAAGGAACCCCAGAATTACCCCAAAACCTCCTCAAGGAGCCCCAGAATTACCCCAAAATCTGCTCAAGGAGCCCCAGAATTACCCAAAAACTCCCCAAGGAACCCCAGAATTACCCCCAAAACTCCCCAAGGAACCCCAGAATTACCCCAAAAACTGCTCAAGGAGCCCCAGAATTACCCAAAAACTCCCCAAGGAACCCCAGAATTACCCCCAAAACTGCTCAAGGAACCCCAGAATTACCCCAAAAACTGCTCAAGGAGCCCCAGAATTACCCCAAAAACTCCCCAAGGAACCCCAGAATTACCCCAAAAACTCCTCAAAGAACCCCAGAATTACCCAAAAACTGCTCAAGGGACCCAGAATTACCCCAAAAATTCCCCAAGGAACCCCAGAATTACCCCAAAAACTGCTCAAGGAACCCCAAAATTACCCCAAAACTCCTCAAAGAACCCCAGAATTACCCCAAAAACTGCTCAAGGAGCCCCAGAATTACCCAAAATCCCAAGGAACCCCAGAATTACCCCAAAAAACTGCTCAAGGACCCCAGAATTACCCCAAAACTTCCCAAGGAACCCCAGAATTACCCAAAAACTCCTCAAAGAACCCAGAATTACCCCAAAAATTCTCAAGACCCAAATTACCCAAAAATGCTCAAGACCCCAGAATTACCCCAAAAACTCACAAAGAACCCCAGAATTACCCCAAAAATTCCCAAGAGCCAGAATTACCCAAAAACTGCTCAAGGAACCCCAGAATTTTCAGGATCTCCAGGATCCTAAATCCCCCCAAACGAACCCCATAGAATCCTAAACTCCCCAAAATGACCCCAAAAACTTCTCCAGGAACCCCTCAGGATCCTAAACCCCCAAAAATGACCCCAAAACCCCTTCCAGGACCCCCTCAGGTGTCCCCAAAACCCCTCCAAGACCCCCAGATCCCACCCGACAACCCCCAAGGGTCCTAAAGCCCCCCCAGATCCCCTCTTAGGGACCCCAAACCATCTCTAGTGCCCCCCAAATCCTCTGTGGGACCCCAGACCCACCTCGAGGGCCCCTCAAATCCCCTCTAGTGGCCCCCAAATCCTCTTTGCCCCCCAGACCCACCTCTAGAGCCCCCCAAATCCCCTCTTAAGGACCCCAAACCACCTCTAGTGCCCCCAAAGCACATCTAGTGCCCCCCAAATCCCCTCTAGTGCCCCCCAAATCCCCCGTGGGCCCCCAGACCCACCTCTAGTGCCCCCAAATCCCCTCTAGGCCCCCAACCCACATCCAGTGCCCCCCAAATCCGCTCTGTTGCCCCCCAAATCCCTCTTTGCCCCCCAAATCCCTCTGTTGCCCCCCAAATCCCCCGTGGGCCCCAGACCCAC
Source organism: Zonotrichia leucophrys gambelii (assembly GCF_028769735.1). Classification (NCBI taxonomy): domain Eukaryota; kingdom Metazoa; phylum Chordata; class Aves; order Passeriformes; family Passerellidae; genus Zonotrichia; species Zonotrichia leucophrys. Next base: position 149,235 of record NW_026992278.1, read on the forward strand.
CTCTATGACCCCCAAATCCCCCTATTGCCCCCAAATCCCTCTTTGCCCCGAAACCCTCTAGTTCCTCCCAAATTCCCTGTGGGACCCCAGACCCACCTCTAGTGCCCCCCAAACCACATCTAGTGCCCCCCAAATCCCCTCTAGTGCCCCCAAACCCTCAGGCCCCCAGACCCACCCAGTGCCCCCCAAATTCCCTCTGTTGCCCCAACCCCTCGTTGCCCCTCAGATCCCTGGCCCCAACCACTCTAGTGCCCCCCAAAGCACATCTAGTGCCCCCCAACTTGTCCCAGACCACCTCTAGTGCCCCCAAATCCCCTCAAGTGCCCCCAAATCCCCCTGGGCCCCAGACCCACCTTAGTGCCCCCCAAATCTCTCTAGTGCCCCTCAAATCCCCTCTAGTGCCCCTCAAATCCACTCTGTTGCCCCCAATCCCCGTGGGCCCCAGACCCACCTCTAGTGCCCCCAAATCTCCTCTAGTGCCCCAAATCCCCTCTGTTGCCCCCAAATCCCCGTGGGCCCTCAGACCCACCTCTAGTGCTCCCCAAACCACCTCTAGTGCCCCCCAAATCCCCTCTGTGCCCCAAATCCCCTCTGTTGCCCCCCAGATCCCCCCTGGGCCCCCAGACCCACCTCTAGTGCCCCTCAAATCCCCTCTAGTGCCCCCAAATCCCCTCTGTTGCCCCCAGACCCACCTCTAGTGCCCCCCAAATCCCCTCTGTTGCCCCCAAATCCCCTTAGTGCCCCCAATCCCCTGGGACCCCAGACCCACCTCTAGTGCCCCAATCCCCTTAAGGACCTCATGCATCAGCCCCCCAAATTCCTGTGGGCCCCAGACCCACTCTAGTGCCCCTCAAATCCCCTCTAGTGCCCCAAATCCCTCTGTTGCCCCCAGATGCCCCCTGGGCCCCCAGACCCACCTCTAGTGCCCCCAAATCCCCTCTGTTGCCCCCAGACCCACCTCGCTGCCGATGTCGGAGCTGTTGGCCAGCATCTCCTGCAGCGCCCGCACCGACAGCGACTGCTCCAGCACGAAGCAGCACACGGCCAGGTCGGGGGGCACATTCTGGGCACAGAAACGGGGGCAGAGCTCAGGGGGGACATTCTGGGGGTCAGGGGGGACCCCTAAATGTTGGATTTGGTTTCTTTTTGAAGAGTTAAGGTTGGGTTTGAAGTGTTTGAGGCAGTGTTTTCTGTTCAGATTCAAATTTTTTTTTGTATTTTTAAGTTATCATTATTAGTATATTCTTTGTCATTAATTATTATTATTACTAGTTACTAATAAGTTACTTTTAATACAAATATATTACGTGCATACACTAACATATTTAGGTTTAATATAAACACCTAAAATATAATATTTACTATATTAAAAAAAACCAATTTATTTATATAGCATACATTATATATTAAAATAGCAAAGTAACACTACTACTCTGTTATTTTACTATTTTAATATCAATAATATACAATATATTACAAATTACATTTATATTATATATTATATGTTATATATTATATTTTATATTATTGTTATGTATATGTTATGTTAATTTTATTAATTTATATGTTATATGTTATATGTTATATCTTAATGTTATATATTATATATTAAAATAGCAACATAATATATATAGTAATATAAAAATTGTAGTTCAAAATAAACAGTAATATAAAAAAATTAATATTACATATCTTGTATATAAGATACAACAAATTATTATAAAACAGTATTTTGGGGGTGCCCCCAAAGGTGGGGAGGGGTCTCACCTGTGTATTGAAGGCGGGCTTTGGGCTGTACCAGCCCCTAAATCCTCCCTCAGATCCCCAATATCCCCCAAATTTGGGGTCTCCGGGGGTCCCCACAGCCTCCCCCAGATTTTGGGGGTCCCCCGAAGGTGGGGAGGGGTCTCACCTGTGCGTTGGAGGTGGGCTCCAGGGAGCACAGGCGGTTCCCAAAGCCCTCGACCGACAGGCAGAGCTTGAGCTGCTCCTTCAGCAGCGTCGTGGTGCACTGCAGGACCACCTCGTCATCCTGGGGAAAAAACGGGGTTCAGCACCCCAAAATATCCCTAAAGTACCCCAAAATATCCCCAAAATCACTGCAGGACCACCTCGTCATCCTGGGGAAAAAACGGGGTTCAGCACCCCAAAACAGCCCCAAAATATCCCCAAAATATCCCCAAAATCACTGCAGGACCACCTCGTCATCCTGGGGAAAAATTGGGGTTCAGCACCCCAAAATATCCCCAAAACAGCCCAAAATATCCCCAAACTCACTGCAGGACCACCTCATCATCCTGGGGAAAAAACGGGGTTCAGCACCCCAAAATCACCCCAAAACAGCCCAAAATTAAACCCCAAAATATCCACCAGAAATCCAAAATATCCCCAGAACCCCCAAAAAAACCAGAATCCCAAAATATCCCCCGGAATCCCAAAACCGGGACCCCTTGGGTACCCCCAAATTTTATGGGGGGATCAGAACCCCCCTGGGTACCCTCAAACCCTTTTTTGGGGGTGTCAGGACCCCTTTGGGTGTCCCCAAATTTTATGGGGGAGGGTCAGGACCCCCTTGGGTGTCCCCAAATTTTATGATGGGGGTCAGGACCCCCCTGGGTACCCCCAAACCCTTTTTTAGGGGTGTCAAGACCCCCTTGTGTGCCCCCAAATTTTATGGGGGGGGGGTCAGGACCCCCCTGGGTATCCCCAAACCCTTTTTTGGGGTGTCAGGACCCCCTTGGGTGTCCCCAAATTTTATGGGGGGGTCAGGACCCCCCTGGGTACCCTCAAACCCTTTTTTAGGGGTGTCAAGACCCCCTTGTGTGCCCCCAAATTTTAATGGGGGGGGTCAGGACCCCCCTGGGTACCCCCAGACCCTTTTTGGGGGGTGTCAGGACCCCTTGGGTACCCCCAAATTTTATGATGGGGGTCAGGACCCCCCTGGGTACCCCCAAACCCTTTTTTGGGGGTGTCAGGACCCCCTTGGGTGTCCCCAAATTTTATGATGGGGGTCAGGACCCCCCTGGGTACCCCCAAACCCTTTTTGGGGGGGGTCACGACCCCCCTTCCCCCCCCCCCAAGGAGTTGGGCTCCCCCTCCCCCTCCCCCACCTGCTCCCATCACTCGGGGGCCCCCCCCCCGAAATTGGGGGGGGTGGGGGAGGGGCGGATTCCACCCACGGGCCGGGGATGCCATTGGGGGGGGGGGGGAGGGGCGGCTCCGTGACTCAGTTTCCCCCTCCCCAAAAATCCCCCAAATTCTGCTGAGCTCAGCATTCCCCCCCCCCCACACCAAGGTCACCCCTTTGTCCCCTCCCCCCCCTCCAGTCTCATTTTGAGGCCAAACTGGGAGAAACTGGGACAGAGCAACTGGGACGCCCCTCCCCCCATCCCCCCCCCCCTTCCCGACCCCCCTGGGGGGGGATCTGGTGTCGCCCCTCCCCCCCCAGCAGCTGCTCCCCCTCCTCCCCCCCGGTGTTGCTTTTTTGGGAGCCCGGGACAGGTGGGGGGAGGGGTGGGGTGACCCCCCCTTCCCAGGGCTCCTCCCAGTTCATCCCAGTTCATCCCAGTATCCCCAGTTTTCCTTCCTAGTTTCCCCAGTTTCCCTCCCCAGTATCTCCCAGTATCCCCAGTTCATCCCAGCACTCCCAATCCCCCTCCCAGTTCATCCCAGTGTCTCATTTCACTCCCCAGTCCATCCCAGTTCATCCCAGTATCCCGTTTCCTTTCCCAGTCCATCCCAGTATCCCGTTTCACTCCCCAGTCCATCCCAGTTCATCCCAGTATCCCCAGTTCTCCTCCCCAGTCCATCCCAGTATCCCCAGTTTCCCTCCCCAGTCTCTCCCCAATAGCTCTCATAATTCCCAGTCCTCCTCCAAGTTCATCCCAGTATCTCCCAGTCCCCCCAGTTTCCTCTCCCATTATCTCCCAGTTTCCCATCCCAATTCTCCCAGTATCCCCAGTTCTGCTCCCCAAATCCCCTCAGTATCCCGTCCCAGTACTCCCAGTCCTTCTCTCCCAGTTCTCCCAGTTTTTCCCACTTCTCCCAGTTTCTCACCCAGCATCTCCCAGTATCCCATCCCAGCTCTCCCAGTTTCCACCCTAATCCCAGTTCCTCCTCAGTATCTCCCAGTTTTTCCCTCCAGTATCCCCCAGTATCTCCCAGTTCTCCCAGTATCTCCCCCAATTTCTCCCAGTTTCCTCCTGAATTTCTCCCAGTTTTCCCTCCCAGTATCTCCCTGAACTTCTTCCAGTTTCCCTCCCAGTATCACCCCAAATTTCTCCCAGTTTCCCTCCCAGTATCTCTCAGTTTCCTCCCCAGTTTTTCCCCCAATTTCTCCCAGTTTTCTCTCAGTATCCCCCCCTGAATTTCTCCCAGTTCCTTCCAGTTTCCCCAGTTTCCCTTCCCAGTATCTCCCAGTATTCCCCCCCGAATTTCTCCCAGTTCCCTCCCAGTTTCTCCCAATTTCCCTCCCAGTTCCCTCCCAGTATCCCCCCCAATTTCTCCCAGTTCCTTCCAGTTTCCCTTCCCAGTATCTCCCAGTATTCCCCCCGAATTTCTCCCAGTTCCCTCCCAGTTTCTCCCAATTTCCCTCCCAGTTCCCTCCCAGTATCCCCCCCAATTTCTCCCAGTATCCCCCCGAATCTCCCCCAGTTTCCCTCCCAGTATTTCCCAGTTTCCCCAGTTCCTCACCGTCCGCAGGAACTGCACATCGTCCTCTCCTTCCCCCTCAGCCATCGCCGCGGGGCTTTCGGGGGTCCCGGCTGAACTTTGGGGGGTCCCGAGTCCAATTCAGGGGGTCCCGGGTGCGATTCGGGGGGTCCCGGGTGAAATTTGGGGGCTCCCGGGTGGTCTCAGGGGGTCCCGTCCCCCCCCCGCGGGTGTCACCGATCGTGTCCCCCCCCCGGTGTCGCCAGGGCCGGCGGTGACACCTGCAGCCCCTCCCCCACGCGTGACGTGAGGGGGGAGGGTCCGGGGGGAGGGAAACTGAGGCACGGAATCCCCTTCATGTCACCTACAGGGGGAAACTGAGGCACGGACCCCTCCCCTTGTTACCTGCAGGGGGAAACTGAGGCACGGAATCCCCCCTTGTTATCTGGAGGGGGAAACTGAGCTACAGAATCCCCCCCCTCATGTCACCTGCAGGGGGAAACTGAGGCACGGACCCCTCCCCTTTGTCACCCAGAGGGGGAAACTGAGGCACGGAATCCTCCCTTGTTATCTGGAGGGGGAAACTGAGGCACGGAATCTCTCCCATGTCACCTAGAGCGGGAGGAAACCGAGGCACGGAATCCCCTTTGTCACCCGGAGTGGGAAACTGAGGCATGGACCCCTCCCCATGTCACCTACAGGGGGGAAACTGAGGCACGGACCCCTCCCCTTGTTACCTGGAGGGGGAAACTGAGGCACAGAATCCCCCCTTGTCACCTGCATGGAGAAACTGAGGCACGGAATCCCCCCCCATGTCACCTGCAGGGGAAAACTGAGGCACAGAACCCTCCCTTTGTCACCTGGAGGGGGAAACTGAGGCACAGAATCCCCTTTTGTCACCTGCAGGGGGAAACTGAGGCACAGACCATTCCAATCGTCCCCAACATTAGGGGGTGAGGCCTCTGGCCCTTTAAGAGGAGGGGTCCCCACATTTCAGCCCAGCACAGCCCAGTCTTTTCGGAGGAGAGATTTTAGGAATGAAGTTTCCTCTCAGGTTTTCTCTCCCCTTCTCCCTCACGATTCCCCGGCCATTTTCCCCTTCACGTTTCCTCTCTCGTCCCCTCACATTTCCCTCTCTTTCCCCTTCACATTTCGCACCCTTTTCTCCCCTCAGGTTCCCCCGCCATTTCCCCCCTCACGTTTCCTCGCCCTTTTCTCCCCTCACGATTCCCTCTCTTTTCCCCTCACATTTCTCTTTCTTTTCCCCTCACGATTTCCGCTCTTTTCCCTTCACGTTTCGCACAATTTTCTCCCCTCACATTCCGCCGCCATTTTCCCCCTCACGTTCCCCCTCACCTTTCCCCTCACGTATCCCCGCCCCTTTTCGCCTTTCACGTTTCCCGCCCTTTTCTTCTCTCACGTGTCCCCGCCCCTTCTCTGCCCTCACCTGTCCCCGCCCCTTTTCTCCCCTCACGTTTCCCGCTCTTTTCTCCCCTCATGTTTCCCCGCCATTTTCTCTCCTCTGTGTAAACCTTAAAATAACGGCATAAGGAGGTTCCCTCTCAGTTTAGTGCCCTAAAGTAGCACGTAAAGAAGGTCTTCCCTCAATCTGAATAAAAAAAAGGGGGTGGTTCAGGGGGTCCGAGGGATGTTATGGGAATCCCTGGAGGTTTAGGGGGTCCCAGGGTGATTTAGGGTGTCCCAGGGGTGTTATGGGGATCTCTGGAGTGTTATGGGGTTGTTTATGGTGTTCCAAGAGTGGTTTAGGGGGTCCCAGGGGTGGTTTAGGGAGTCACAGAGGTGGTTTGGGGATCACAGGAGAGATTTGGGGGCTCCCAGGGGTGATTTAGGGGGTTATGAGAGGGGTTTAGGGGATCCCAGAGGTGGTTTAAGGGGTTATCTGGAGGTCTGGGGGTCCCAGGGGTGATTTAGGGGTTTATGGGGAGGTTTTGGGGGTCCCGAGGGTGCTTTAGGTGGTTCTGGGGGTGGTTTAGGTGTTTCTGGGGGTGGTTTAGGGGGTTATGGGGAGGTTTGGGGGGTCCCAGGGGTGATTTTGGGGTTTACGGGGAGGTTTGGGGGGTTATGAGGGGGGCTTTGGGGATCCCAGGGGTGATTTAGGGGGTTATGGGGAGGTTTTGGGGGTCCCGAGGGTGCTTTAGGTGGTTCTGGCGGTGCTTTAGGTGGTTCTGGGGGTGGTTTAGGGGGTTCTGGGGGTGGTTTAGGGGTTTATGGAGAGGTTTGTGGGGTTATGAGGGGGGCTTAGGGGATCCCAGGGCTGATTTAGGGGGTTATGGGGAGGTTTTGGGGGTCCCGAGGGTGCTCTAGGTGGTTCTGGGGGTGGTTTAGGGGGTTCTGGGGGGGGTTTAGGGGGTTATGGGGAGGTTTTGGGGGTCCCGAGGGTGCTCTAGGTGGTTCTGGGGGTGGTTTAGGGGGTTCTGGGGGTGGTTTAGGGGGTTCTGGGGGGGATTTAGGGGGTTATGAGGGGGTTTAGGGGACCCCGGGGGTGCTTTAGGGCGCTTATGAGGAGGTTTTTGGGGGGTCCCCGAGGCCTCACCCCCCATCCCACCCCCGATCCCAGCCTCAGGCCCGGCTCCATCCCACGGGAATTTCTGCTGATTCCCCGAAATTCCCGGAATTCCCCGCGGGGGGGGCAGGACAAGGACCCCCCTTGTCCCGGGGCTGCGTGGGGGGAGGGGGGATTCCAAAAAAGGGGGGGGGGTCCCTGAGCTGGGGGGGGGGGGGACGCGGAGCCGGCGGCAGAGCAGAGACGCAGCGGGAGGGTGAGGAGGGGAATGTGGGGAGCGGGCTGGGAAAAGGGGTTTGGGGGGATTTGTGGGCATTTGATGGGGTTTGGGAGGAATTCGGGAGGCTTTGATGGGGTTTGGGGAGGATTTGGAGGAGATTTGGGGGTTGTGATCGGATTTGGGGGGGGAGATTTGGGGGGCTATGATTGGATTTGGGGAGCTGTGATTGGATTGGGGGATCTAGGGGGATTTGGGGGGCTGTAGTGGGGTTTGGAGGAGATTTGGGGGCTGTGATCGGGTTTGGGGGCATTTGGGAGACTGTGATTGGGTTGGGGGGAATTTGGGATCTATGTTTGGGTTTGGGGGAGAATTGATGGTGTTTGGGGGAGATTTGGGGGGCTTTGATGGGGTTTGGGGGGATTTGGGGGGGCTGTGATAGAGTTTGGCGAGATTTTGGGGTGATTTGGGGGGTTGTGATTGGTTTTCAGGGGCTCTGAAGGAGTTTGGAGGGATTTTGGGAGGGAGTTTGGGGGGCTGTGATGGGGTTTGGGAGGGATTTGGGGGCTGTGATGGGGTTTGGGGGTCACAATGAGGATTTAGGGGTCTCTGCACCCCTTTTCCAGGACCCATCACCACCGACCTCTGCTCGTTCCCCCCCGAGACACCCCAAAAGAGAGACCCCCCCACCATGGAGGTGAGGAGGGGTCTGCAGGGGCTGGGGAGGGGTCACTGAGGGACATCACCCCCCCCCCCAATGTCCCCCTGTGCCCCCTCCCCTGCAGGAGGTGCTGGAGCTGGGCCCGGGCTCTGAATTGGGGAGGGGTCACCTTGTCACTCCCCCTCCCTCAATGTCCCCCTCCCCTGCAGGAGGTGCTGGAGCTGGGCCCGGGCTCCGAATTGGGGAGGGGGCTGCGCCTGGCCCGCGACAGCCACGGGCTCTACGTGGCCGAGGCGCCCAAATCCCTGCGGCTGCGACACGGTGGGGACAATGGGGACACTGGGGGGACACTGGGGGACACTGGGGGGACATTGGGGACACTGGGGGAACACTGGGGACAGTGGGGGGACATTGGGGGACATTGGGGGGATTGGGAAGGGACGCTGGGGGGGTACTGGGAACACTGGGAGGGGACACTGGGGGGACTGGGAACACTGGGAGAACACTGGGGGACTGGGGAGACTGGGAGGGGACACTGGAGGGACACTGGGAGGACATTGGGGGGCTACTGGGGGACATGGGGAATACTGGGGGGACACTGAGGACGACACTGGGAGTGACACTGGGGGTGGCACTGGGAGTGACAAGGTAATACTGGAGCTGGCACTGGTGACACTGGGGGTGACAAGATGGCACTGCGGGTGGCACTGTGTGTGACAAGATGACACCAGAGCTGGCACTGGTGACACTGGGGGTGACAAGGTGACACTGGGGTGATGAGGTGGCACTGGGGTGACACTGGGGGTGACAGGTGGCACTGGGGGTGACACTGGGGTGACAACGTGCACTGGAGGTGATGAGGTGGCATGAGGGTGACACTGGGGGTGACAGGGTGCACTGGGGTGACACTGGGAGTGACAACGTGGCACTGGAGGTGATGAGGTGGCACTGAGGGTGACACTGGGGGTGACAGGGTGACACTGGGGTGACACTGGGGTGACAAGGTGGCACTGGAGGTGATGAGGTGGCACTGAGGGTGACACTGGGGTGACAAGGTGACACTGGGGTGACACTGGGGGTGATGAGGTGACACTGGGGGTGATGAGGTGACACTGGGGTGACACTGGGGGTGACACGGCACCCCGGGCCATCCCCCCGATGTCCCCGCACAGGTGACCGTGTGCTGGGGGTGCGGGTCTCCTTCGAGGGGGCGTCCCCCGAGGCCGTGGGGCGGCTGCTGGAGGGGGCCGGGGGCTGCCGCGTGTCCCTGCACCTGCGGCGGGGCGGCCCCGGGACCCCCGGGACCCCCGAGGGACAGCGGGACGGCAGCGCCAGGCTGGTGCGGGTTCGGGGGTCCCCGTGGATGGGGAGGGGTCCCTGTGGATGGGGAGGGGTCCCTGTGGATGGGGGGTGTTTGGGGGTCCCTATGGAGAGGGGATCGCTGTGAATTGGGGGTTTTTGGGGGTCTCTGAGGATGGGGGGTGTCCCTATAAATGAGGGTCCCTGTGAATGGGGAGTGTTTGGGGGTCCCTATTAATGGAGGGTCCCTGTGGATGGGGGGTGTTTGGGGGTCCCCGTGGATGCAGAATTGGGTGTATTTGGGGTCCCCGTGGATGCAGAATGGTTTTCAGGGTGTCAGGGCTCCCTGTAGATGGATTTGTGGGTGTTTATGGCTGCCGGGATGGTTTCTGGGGTGTCGGGGCTCCCTGTGGATGGGTTTGGGGTGTCGGGGCTCCCTGTGGATGGGTTTGGGGGTGTTTGGGGGCTCCTTATGGGTGCAGAATGGTTTTTGGGGTGTCGGGGCTCCCTGTGGAAGGCTTGGAGGTGTCGGGGCTCCCCATGGATGGTTTGTGGATGTTTATGACTGCCGGGATGGTTTTTGGGGTGTCGGGGCTCCCCGTGGATGGTTTGTGGGTGTTTATGGCTGCCGGGATGGTTTTTGGGGTGTCGGGGCTCCCCATGGATGAATTTGTGGGCGTTTATGGCTGCCGGGATGGTTTTTGGGGTGTCGGGGCTCCCCATGGATGGATTTGTGGGTGTTTATGGATGCCGGGATGGTTTTTGGGGTGTCGGGGCTCCCTGTGGATGGATTTGTGGGTGTTTATGGCTGCCGGGATGGTTTTTGGGGTGTCGGGGCTCCCTGTGGATGAGTTTGGGGGTGTTTATGGCTGCCGGATGGTTTCTGGGGTGTCGGGGCTCCCCATGGATGGGTTTGGGGTGTTTGGGGGCTCCTTATGGGTGCAGAATGGTTTTTGGGGTGTCGGGCTCCCTGTGGAAGGCTTGGAGGTGTCGGGGCTCCCTGTGGATGGATTTGTGGGTGTTTATGGCTGCCGGGATGGTTTTTGGGGTGTCGGGGCTCCCTGTGGATGGTTTGTGGGTGTTTATGGCTGCCGGGATGGTTTTTGGGGTGTCGGGGCTCCCCGTGGATGAATTTGTGGGTGTTTATGGCTGCCGGGATGGTTTTTGGGGTGTCGGGGCTCCCTGTGGATGGTTTGTGGGTGTTTATGGCTGCCGGGATGGTTTTCAGGGTGTCGGGGCTCCCTGCGGATGGTTTGTGGGTGTTTATGGCTGCCGGGATGGTTTTGGGGGTGTCGGGGCTCCCCACATCCCGCTATTCCCCCCAGCCCACGCCGCTGCCCGCGGCCCCCAAGCCGCCGCCCGCCGCCGCTCCCGTGCCGCCCTCCGGTGCCGCCGGTGCCGCCGCGCCCCTCTCGGTGGAGCTCGCCCTTCCCAAGCTGCCCAAGCTGCCCAAGCCCCGCGGCGCCCCCGGCCCGGTGCCCCCGCTGCCCCCGGAGCCGCCGCGGCCCCGCCTGACCGTGCGCGAAGCGGCCGCGGCCCGGACGGCGCCCCCGGAGCCCCCCGAGCTCGGTGCCCGCATCCCCAGCGTGGAGCTGGCGGCGCCCAAGGGCTCCCTGGGGCTGAGCCCGCCCCCGTGGGCAAAGGGGGGCCCGGCCGCGACCCCCGAGGGAAATGAGGAGGGGGCTCCGGGGGCTCGGGGGGCGTTCCCGGCCCTCCGCGTCCCCTCGGTGCCCATCGATGTCCCCAAAGCCGCCGTGGAGCTGGCGCCGGAGCTCGGCCTCGCCAGCGCGGAGCCCCCCGGGATGAGCCCCCCGAACTCGGCTTCCCGCTTCGCCGAGGGGCTGCGGAAGCTCAGCCGCGAGCTGGAGGCTCCGGCCGTGGAAATCGCCCCCAAGCCCCCCAAATTCCGCCTTCCCCGCCTCGGCTGGGCGCTGGCCAAGCTGCGGGAGGGCGGCGGGACCCCCTCCCCTCCGGCATCGCCCCCCGGCATCGCCATCCCCAGCGTGGAGCTGGACCTGGGCGCGGTGGGAGACGCGGGGGCCAAGCTGAAGGTGCCCAAATTGTCGCTGGCGCCGTTCGGTGACACCGAGGACGGGCCGCGATTCGGCCCCGGGGCCGGCCCGGGCTCCCCCCGGCTCCGCGCCCCGCGCTTCGGCATCGCGGCCGCGGCGCTGCCCAAATTCGGGGGCTCCAGCCCCGACCTCCGCCCCGGGGGGGTCCCCAAAGCGCCCCCGAAACGCGGGGGCAGCGCCGAGAGCCTGATCCTGGGCTGGACGGCCCCGGAGCCCCCCGGGAGCCTCCGCGCCAAACCCAAATCTCGGGGGGCTCCGGCGCCGCCGTGGCCGCCCCGCATCCCCATCCCCGCCGTGGGGTTCGCCCTGCCGGGAGCGCAACCGGCACCGGCACCGGAGCGCCCCGAGCCGCGCCGGGCTCCGGAGCCGCCCGTGCTGAAGGTGCCGGTGCTGGAGCTGGCGCCGCCGGGCTTGGACGGCGCCTCGGAGCCGCCCGGGCGCCGCTTTGGGGTGAAACTCCCCAAATTCGGGGCCGGCTCCTCCGGGAGCGGCGCGGGATCCTCGGCGAGGATGAGGAGGGGCGGCTCCAAGGCCGTGCCCGAGGAAGGAGGAGCCGCCCGCGATGGGAACCCCCGGCGGCGCCGCTGGGTGCCCAGGGTGGGTTTCGCCCCCGCGGGGGCCTCTCCGGAGCCCCCCAAACTGGGGAGGATGCGGTTCCCCGATGTGGAGCTGTGCCCCGGGGACCCCCAGATCCCCCTCGCCATCGGGGGCATCTCCTCCCGCTGCGATCCCGGGGGGCTCCGGCCCGAGGGCACCCCCAAATTCCAGCTGCCGCAGCTGGTGCTGAGCCCCCAGATCTGTGCCGAGCCATGAGCCCCCCACCCTCCCAACCTGGGGGGGCTTTGGGGACCCCCAAAGCGGTGACTGAGCTCCCCCAGACCCTCTCTAACTCCCTCCATCCCTCCCAAATTCCTAATCCAGCTTCTTTTTTCGGGGGGATTTGAGGCTTTTGGGCCATTTTTGGGGTGTTTCTATTAACCAGGGAAGGGGGGCACGAGGCTGCTGCCCCCCAGCCCGGCCCCTCACGCTTGTTTGGCCAGAATAAACGTTAATCCCAAAAAAACCTGGAGTGTGATGGGGCTGGGGGGGTCCAGGGGGGAATTTGGGGGTCCAGGGAGGGGTTTGGGGTTCCAGGGAGGGGATTGGGGGTCCAGGGAGGGGTTTGGGGGTCCAGAAAGGGGTTTGGGGGGTCAAGGAAGGGATCTGGGGGTCCAAGGAGGGGTTTGGGGGTCCAGGGATGGGATTGGGGAACCAGGGAGGGGACTTGGGGGTACAGAATGGGATTGAGTCGGATGGATTGGGGTCAATGAAGGGTTTTGGGTCCAGGGAAGGGTTTGGTGGGTTCAGGGATGGGATTGGGGATCCAGGATGGGGTTCGAGGTTCCAGGGCTGGATTTGGACTTCCAGGGATGGGATTGGGGGTCCAGAAAGGGGTTTGGGGAACCAGGGATGGGATTGAGGAACCAGGAATGGGTTTGGGGGCCCAGGAAGGGGTTTGGGGGTCCAGAGAGAGATTTGGGGTTCCAGGGATGGGTTTAGGGGTGCAGAAAGCGGTTTGGGGGTCCAGGGATGGGTTTGAGGCGTTCAGGGATGGGTTTGGGGGGTTCAAGGAAGGGGTTTGGGGGTCCAGGGAGGAGTTTGGGGATCCAGGAATGGGTTTGGGGTTCCAGGGAGGGATTTGGGGATTCAGGGATTGGGATTGGGGATTCAGGGATGAGATTGGGGGTCCAGAGAGGGGTTTGTGGGTCCAGAAAGGGATTTGAGGGTGCAGAAAGCGGTTTGGGGTCCAGGGATGGGTTTGAGGCGTTCAGGGATGGGTTTGGGGGTTCAAGGAAGGGGTTTGGGGGTCCAGGGAGGAATTTGGGGGTCCAGGGATGGGTTTAGGGGTGCAGAAAGGGGTTTGGGGGTCCAGGGATGGGGATTGGGGATTCAGGGATTGGGATTGGGGTTCCAGGGATGAGACTGGGGGTCCAGGGAGGAGTTTGTGGGTCCAGAAAGGGATTTGAGGGTGCAGAAAGTGGTTTGGGGGTTCCAGGAAGGGGTTTGGGGTTCCAGGGACGAGTTTGGGGTTCCAGGGATGGGACTGGGGCTCCAATAACCACACAGCACACCGCACCACCTCCACAAAACCCCATTTGGGGCATTTTCCGCCCCAAAGCCGCCGCTCCCCGCGGGTTCTCCCGGCGCTACCGGGGCCCGCAGTGCCCGGCCCAGCCGCGGGGGTCGCCGATGTCGAAGCTGTGGCCGGAGCTCCAATCGCGCTCGAACGCGGCCCGGAGCCGCTCCCGGAAGGAGCCCGAGCCCGGCCCGGGCTGCGCCACCACCAGCGCCGAGCCCGCCGTGCGCTCGAAGTAATCCCCGGACCAGTTGGAGGTGCCTGAGGGCGTTTGGGGAAGGGGAAATAACACAAAACCAGCTCAAAATGGGTCAAAACGCCCCAAAACACCACCAAAATGCATCAAAATGCCACGAAACCGCCCCAAAATGCCCCAAAAGGCCACCAAAATGCACCCAAATGCACCAAAATACCACAAAACCACCCCAAAATGCCTCAAAAGGCCACCAAAATGCACCCAATTACCACAAAACCACCCCAAAGTGCCTCAAAACACCAACAAAATGCACCCAAATGCCCCCAAAGGCCACCAAAATGCACCCAAGTGCACAAAAATACCACAAAACCACCCCAAAATGCCTCAAAAGGCTACAAAAATGCCCCAAACTGCCCCAAAATTCCACAAAACCACCCCAAAAATACCCCAAACCTCCCCCAAGTGCCGCCCAAATGCCCCCAAATACCCCCCAAACAGCCCAAAAATCCCCAAAATACCCCCAAACCACCCCCAAAATACCCCAAAACACCTCTACCTCCCCCAAAATGCCTCCCAAACACCCCAAAACATCCCAAAAGCCCCAAATGCCCCCCAAACGGACCGACGTAGGCGGCCTGGTCGGTCACCATGTACTTGGTGTGGCTGACGCGGGCGAAGGGGATGCGGCTCTGGGCCGCGCTGGACGGGACCACGAACAGGCGCTGGAGGGGGGACAGGAATGTCACCCCTGAGGGACTGTCACCTCCCAAAGGGACTGTCACCATCCCTGGGGGAATTGTCACCTCCCCTGAGGGAATTGTCACCATCCCTGAGGGGATTGTCACACCCCTGAGGGACTGTCACACCCCTGAGGGGATTGTCACCATCCCTGAGGGAATTGTCACCATCCCTGGGGGAATTGTCATCTCCCCAGAGGGACTGTCACCATCCCTGGGGGAATTGTCACACCCCTGAGGGAATTGTCACCTTTCCTGAGGGACTGTCACACCCCTGAGGGACTGTCACCTTCCCTGAGGGAATTGTCACACCCCTGAGGGACTGTCACCATCCCTGGGGGAATTGTCACCTCCCAAAGGGATTGTCACCATCCCTGGGGGACTGTCACACCTCTGAGGGACTGTCACCACATTGTCACTCCCTGAGGGATGTCACCCCCTGAGGGGACTGTCACACCCCTGAGGGGATTGTCACCATCCCTGAGGGAATTGTCACACCCCTGAGGGAATTGTCACCATCCCTGAGGGGATTGTCACCATCCCTGAGGGAATTGTCACACCCCTGAGGGGATTGTCACCATCCCTGAGGGACTGTCACCTTCCCTGAGGGACTGTCACCTCCCCTGAGGGGACTGTCACCATCCCTGAGGGGATTGTCACCATCCCTGGGGGAATTGTCACCACCCCTGAGGGGATTGTCACCATCCCTGAGGGACTGTCACCTTCCCTGAGGGATTGTCACCTTCCCTGAGGGACTGTCACCATCCCTGGGGGATTGTCACCCCCCTGAGGGGATTGTCACCGATGTCACTCCCCTGAGGGACTGTCACACCTCAAGGGATGTTGCACCTCCCTGAGGGACTGTCACCTCCCTGAGGGATGTCACCATCCCTGAGGGAATTGTCACCATCCTGGGGGATTGTCACCCCCTGAGGGATGTCACCTCCCTGAGGGATTGTCACCTCCCTGAGGGATTGTCACATCCCTGAGGGACTGTCACCATCCTAGGGGATTGTCACCACCCCTGAGGGGACTGTCACCATCCCTGAGGGACTGTCACCATCCCTGAGGGGATTGTCACCATCCCTGAGGGACTGTCACCATCCCTGAGGGGATTGTCACACCCCTGAGGGGACTGTCACCATCCCTGAGGGACTGTCACCATCCCTGAGGGATTGTCACACCCCTGAGGGATTGTCACCTCTGAGGGGATTGTCACACCCCTGAGGGACTGTCACCATCCCTGAGGGGACTGTCACCTCCCAAAGGGACTGTCACCATTCCTGAGGGATTGTCACACCCCTGAGGGACTGTCACCTCCCTGAGGGACTGTCACCTTCCCTGAGGGAATTGTCACACCCCTGAGGGAACTGTCACCATCCCTGAGGGGACTGTCACACCCCTGAGGGATTTGGGAAAATGGAGGGAAAATTGGGGAAAAATGGAGGGAAATGAGGGGAAAATTGGGGGGAAAATTTGGGAAAATGGGGAAAAATTTGGGGGAGAATGGGGAAAAATTTGGGGGAAATGGGAAAAATTGAGAAAAATTTGGGAAAATGGGGAAAAATTTGGGGAGAATGCGGAAAAATAGGGGAAAATGGGGGAAAAATAGGGGAAAATGGGGGAAATGAAGGGGAAATAGGGGGGAAATTAGGGAAAATGGGGAAAAATTTGGGGAAAATGGGGAAAAATTGGGGGAAAATTGGGGAAAAATTAGGGAAAATTGGGAAAAATGGAGGAAAAATTAGGGAAAAATTGGGGAAAAGCAGGAGAAAAATGGGGAAAATTTAGGGAAAAATTGGGGGAAAATTGAGGAAAATTGGGAAAAATTAGGGAAAAATGGAGGAAAAATTGAGGAAAAACGGGGAAAAGCTGTCACCCTTTAAAGAGCCCGGCACCCCCCGATGCCGCCCGCCGTCACGCACCACCTGCACGGCGTAGCGGGTGCCGTTGTCGGCCAGCGCGGCCAGCGAGCGCAGGAAGGGGAACATGCTGGGGCGGCTGTGGCGCCAGCAGCCGGCCAGCAGCCGCAGCGCCACCCCGCGCTCCACCACGGCGCGCCGCAGCCGCTCGTCGATGGCCGGCCAGAAGCGCTCGGGCCGCGAGAACTCCGTGCTGACCACGTAGCTCATCACGGCCACGTCCACCCACTGAGCGGCGCCGTCGATCACCGACAGCAGGGCGGCCAGGTCCGGAGTGCGGCCGGCGGCGCACAGAGCGGGGGGAGAGCTCTGCGGGGACACGGAAAGGGGGGTTGGACCCCACCGTGGTGACCCGTGGTGGATTTGATCTTGGTGTGCTGACACATGGTGGGTTTGACCTTGGTGTGCTGACACATGGTGGGTTTGACTCATGATGAGCTTGATCCATGGTGGGTTTGACTCTGGCATGGTGACCCCAGTGTGGTGACCCATGGTGGCTTTGACCTTGGTGTGGTGACATGTGTGACCAGTGGTTGACCAGGTGGGTTGACCTTGTGGTGACCCCAGTGTGGTGACATCAGGGTAGGTTTGACCCATGTGGTTGACTGTGGTTTGACCACCATGGTGGGTGACCTGGTGTGGTTTGACCTTGGTTTTGGTGGTGACCCATGGTGGGTTTGACCCATGGTGGGTTTGACCCCAGCATGGTGCCATCAGGGTGGGTTTGACCCCCGGTGGGTTTGACCCATGGTGGGTTTGACCCATGGTGAGTTTGACCCCAGCATGGTGACATCAGGGTGGGTTTGACCCATGGTGGGTTTGACCCATGGTGGGTTTGACCTTGGTGTGGTGACTCCTCTGGTCTGGTGACCCCCAGCACGATGACCCCCAGCATGGTGACCCCAGCATGGTGACCCCAGCATGGTGACCCCCCCATGTGGCACCTACCGAGAAGAAGACGGTGGCCTCGGTGCCGTTGAGCGTCATCTCCAGCGGCGTCTCCAGGTTGATGGAGGTGGAGAAGTTGTCCGGCCACGGCGCCGGGATGGACGCGTCGGGGACGCCCAATGACCAGTAGGCCTCGAAGATTTTGCCCAAATCCTTGGCCAGGCAGCTGCAGTTGTAGATGGCGGCTCCGAGCTCCTTCACCTGCGGCGCGCGGGACGGCACCGGTGGCACGGTGGGACGGCGTCATTGTCCCTCCCCGATGGACGGGGCTTGGGACAGCACCGGGGATGGGGTTGGGGGGGTTCCCATCCCATTGGGTTGAGGGCCAACCGGTGGGTTTGGCACTGCCCAATTGGGGTTTGGGACCACCCATTGGGTTTGGGTCAAGCTCATTTGGTTTGGCACCAATTCCACTGGGTTTGGCACCGTCCGTGTTGGGTTTGGGTCAAGCTCATTGGGTTTGGGATCATCCACGTTGGGTTTGGGTCAAGTCATTGGGTTTGAGATCCTCTATGCTGGGTTTAGGGTCAAGTCGTTGGGTTTGGGACCATCCATGTTGGGTTTGGGGTCAAGTCATTGGGTTTGAGGTCAACCCCATTGAGTTCCACACCAATCCCATTGGGTTTGGCACCATCCATCTTGGGTTTGGGGCCAACCCCATTGAGTTTGACACCATCCATTTGGTTTGGCACCATCCACATTGGGTTTGGCGTCAACTCCATTGGGTTTCACACCAATCCATTGAGTTTGGCACCATCAATGTTGGTTTTGGCACCATCCATTGGGTTTGGGGCCAACGCCATTGGGTTCCACACCAATCCAATTGGGTTTGACACCATCCATGTTGGGTTCGACACCATCCCTTGTGTTCTACACCAATTCCATTGGGTTCCACACCAAACCCGTTGGGTTCCACACCAACCCCATCGGGTTTGGGGTCAACCCTATTGGGTTCCACACCAATCCCATTGGGTTTGGCACCTTCCATTGGTTTGGGGCCAACCCCACTGGGTTCCACACCAATCTCATTGAGTTTGGCACCATCCATTGGGTTCCACACCAACCCCATCGGGTTTGGGATCAACCTCATTGGGTTTGGCACCATCCATTGGATTTGGGGTCAACCCCATTGGGTTTGGCACCATCCATTGGGCTCTACACCAACCCCATTGGGTTTGTCCCCACCCCTGTTGGGTTCGTCCCCACCCCGTTGGGTTTGTCCCCACCCGTTGGGTTTGGCACCATCCATCGGGTTTGTCCCCACCCGTTGGGTTTGTCCCCACCCCGTTGGGTTTGTCCCCACCCCGTTGGGTTTGTCCCCACCCCGTTGGGTTCGTCCCCACCCGTTGGGTTTGTCCCCACCCCGTTGGGTTTGTCCCCACCCCGTTGGGTTTGTCCCCACCCCGTTGGGTTTGGCACCATCCATCGGGTTTGTCCCCACCCCGTTGGGTTCGTCCCCACCCGTTGGGTTCGTCCCCACCCGTTGGGTTTGTCCCCACCCGTTGGGTTTGTCCCCCCCCCGTTGGGTTCGTCCCCCCCCGTTGGGTTCGCCCCCCCCCGTTGGGTTCGTCCCCCCCCGTTGGGTTCGTCCCCACCCGTTGGGTTCGTCCCCACCCCGTTGGGTTTGTCCCCACCCGTTGGGTTTGTCCCCACCCATTGAGTTCGTCCCCACCCCGTTGGGTTTGTCCCCACCCCGTTGGGTTCGTCCCCACCCCGTTGGGTTCGTCCCCACCCGTTGGGTTTGTCCCCATCCATCGGGTTCGTCCCCACCCTGTTGGGTTCGTCCCCACCCCATTGGGTTCGTCCCCACCTGTTGGGTTTGTCCCCACCCCGTTGGGTTTGTCCCCACCCATTGGGTTTGTCACCATCCATTGGGTTTGTCCCCACCCGTTGGGTTTGTCCCCACCCCGCTGGGTTTGTCCCCATCCACTGGGTTTGTCCCCACCCCGTTGGGTTTGTCCCCACCCCGTTGGGTTTGTCCCCACCCCGTTGGGTTCGTCCCCGCCCCCGCCGTGCCCCACCTGCGTCAGGGCCCTCCAGTCCATGTTGGCGCTGCCGATGTAGAGATGGGCGCCGTCCACCAGCCAGAACTTGGTGTGCAGCACGCCGCCCGTCAGGCGCGGCAGGTCCACGGCGCGCACGGCCGCGCCTGCGGCACCGCGGTCACACACCGGGACCCCAGACCCGCCGGGACCCCAGACCCACCGGGACCCCAGACCCACCGGGACCCCAGACCCACCTGCGGCACCGCGGTCACACACCGGGACCCCAGACCCGCCGGGACCCCAGACCCGCTGGGACCCCAGACCCACCTGAGCCCCCAGACCCCCGGGACCCCAGACCCACCGGGACCCCAGACCCACCTGTGCCCCCAGACCCACCTGAGCCCCCCCAGACCCACCTGCGGCACCGCGGTCACACACCGGGACCCCAGACCCACCGGACCCCAGACCCACCGGGACCCCAGACCCACCTGCGGCACCGCGGTCACACACCGGGACCCCAGACCCGCTGGGACCCCAGACCCGCCTGGACCCCAGACCCACTGGGACCCCCAGACCCGCCGGGACCCCAGACCCACCTGAGCTCCCCCAGACCCACCTGCGTCCCCCAGACCCACCTGAGCCCCCCAGACCCATCTGAGCCCCCAGACCCACCTGTGCCCCCCAGACCCACCTGCGCCCCCCAGACCCACCTGTGCCCCCCAGACCCACCGGGACCCAGACCCACCTGAGCTCCCCCAGACCCACCTGCCGCATCGCGGTCACCCACCGGGACCCCAGACCCACCGGGACCCCCAGAACCACCAGGACCCCAGATCCACCTGTACCCCCAGACCCACCGGGACCCCAGACCCACCTGAGCCCCAGAGCCACCTGAGCCCCAGACCCACCTGAGCCTCCCCAGACCCACCTGGGACCCTCAGACCCACCTGAGCTCCCCCAGACCCACCTGCACCCCCCCAGACCCAGTTGTGCCCCCAGACCCACCTGCGCCCCCAGACCCACTGGGACCCCCAGACCCACCTGTGCCCCCAGACCCACCTGAGCCCCCAGACCCACTGGGACCCACAGACCCACCTGAGCCCCCAGACCCACCAGGACCCCCAAATTGGGGGGTGACCCCGACCCCGCTCACCGCTGCGCTCCAGGGCTTGGAGGTCGTCCAGGGGCGCGGTGGGCGAGGGCGCGCTGACCGCAACACGCACGGCCACGCCGCGGGACGGCAGCTGCTGCAGCGCCGCCAGGAGGCGCTCACCCTGAGGGCAAAAATGGGGGGAAAATGGGGGAAAATCAGGGGAAATTGGGAAAAAAAACAGGGAAAAATGGGGAAAAAAACCCGGGGAAAATCAGGGGAAATTGGGAAAAAAACCAGGGAAAAATGGGGAAAAAATACAGGGAAAAATGGGGAATTTGTGGGATGGCAGCTGCTGCAGCGCCGCCAGGAGGCGCTCACCCTGAGGGCAAAAATGGGGGGAAAATCAAGGGAAATTGGGAAAAAAAACAGGGAAAAATAGGGAAAAAATACAGGGAAAAATGGGGAACTTGTGGGATGGCAGCTGCTGCAGCGCCGCCAGGAGGCGCTCACCCTGAGGGCAAAAATGGGGGGAAAATGGGGGAAAATCAGGGGAAATTGGGAAAAAAAACCAGGGAAAAAAATACAGGGGAAAATGGGGAACTTGTGGGATGGCAGCTGCTGCAGCGCCGCCAGGAGGCGCTCGCCCTGAGGGCAAAAATGGGGCAAAAATGGAAAATTATGAAAAAGAAGTAAATTGGAAAAATGGGGAAAAAATACAGGAGAAAAAATGGACAAAATTGGGGGAAAATGGACAAAAAAATGGGCAAAAAATGGGCAAAAAATGGGCAAAACCAAGCAAAAAATGGGCAAAAAAAGTGCAAAAAAAAGGGCAAAAAACAGGTAAGAAAGAGCGAATAAAGGGCAAAAAATGCATACAAAAGAGACAAAAAAATGCGTAAAAACCACGTTAAAAAATGGGTAAAAAATGCGTAATAAAAGGGCAAAAAATGGGTAAAAAAGGCAAAATTTGGTGTTTTCACCTGCTCAGCGCTGGGCTCGTGCGTGCGAGTGTCCTGGTTGGTCAGGGTCCAGTAGAAGGAGGCGATGTCCACGCTGTGCCGGGCCCTGGCCAGCAGCACCCCAAAAATGCCAGGTATAAATGGCCAAAAATGGGCAAAAAACCAGGGGAAAACATGGACAAAATTGGGTAAAAATGGGCAAAATCAAGCAAAAAAAGGAGCAACAATGGGCAAAAAAAACAGGTGAAAAAATGGGCGAAAAAAGAGGAAAAACGGTCAGAAAAAGGGCTAGAAGTAGTAAAAAATTGGGAAAAATTTGGGAAAAAAACTGGGAAAAAATGTGTAAAACCAAGGGAAAAAAGGGTCAAGAATAGGCAAAAACATGAAAAAAAACAGGCAAAAAAAGGGCAAAAAAAGAGCAAAAAATGGGCGAAAAGTAAGGAAAGAAAAGGTAAAAAGGATGTAAAAAATGGGTAAAAATAGGCGAAAAAAGGCGCAAAAATGGGCAAAACCATTGGAAAAAAAGGGGGCAAAAAAGCAAAATATGAACATTAAAATGGCAAAAAATTGATAAAAAAAGGATAAAAAATTGGGTAAAAAAAAGGGATAAAAAGAACAAAAACAGACATAAAAAGGGGGAAAAAAAGGGGGAAAATGGGCAAAAAAGGGGCAAAAAACGGCGCAAAAAATAGCAAAAAAAGGGTAAAAATTGTGTTCCCACCTGCTCAGCGCTGGGCTCGTGCGTGCGAGTGTCCTGGTTGGTCAGGGTCCAGTAGAAGGAGGCGATGTCCACGCTGTGCCGGGCCCTGGCCAGCAGCACCCCAAAAATGCCAGGTATAAATGGACACAAAGGGGCAAAAATGGGCAAAAAACCAGGTGAAAAAATGGACAAAATTGGGCAAAAAATGGGCAAAAAATGGGCAAAAAATGGGCAAAAAACAGGGAAAAAAAGGATAAAATTGGGTAAAAATGGGCAAAACCAAGCAAAAAAAAGGGGCAAAAATGGGCAAAACCACGAGGGAAAAAAGGGAGAAAAAACCCCAAAAAATGGGGAAAAAAAAGGGCAAAAAATAGGCAAAAAATGCATTTAAAAAGGGTAAAAAATGGGCAAAAATGGGCAAAATAAACAGGAAAAAACGGCAAAAAACGGGGAAAAAAGGGGGGAAAAAAGGCAAAATGTGGTGTTTTCACCTGCTCAGCGCTGGGCTCGTGTGTGCGAGTGTCCTGGTTGGTCAGGGTCCAGTAGAAGGAGGCGATGTCCACGCTGTGCCGGGCCCGGCCCAGCAGCTCCATCCAGGCCTCGAAGGTGCTGCGGCCGCGCTCGGGGCCCAGGCCCAGCCCCTCGGGGATGCTCTCCACCAGCACGATGCTGCGGGAGTGGGGGGCTTTGGGGGGTCCTGGGGGGTTTTTGGGGGGTCCTGGGGGGTTTGGGGGGGTCCTGGGGGTTTTTGGGGGAGGGTCCTGGGGGGTTTGGGGGGGTCCTGGGGGATTTTGGGGGGTCCTGGGGGTTTTTTGGGGGGTCCTGGGGGGTTTGGGGGGGTCCTGGGGTTTTTTGGGGGGTCCTAGAGGGTTTTGGGGGGTCCTGGGGGGGTTTTGGGGGGATTCTGGGGGGTTTTTTTTGGGCAGTCTTAGAGGGTTTTGAGGGGTTGTGGGAGTTCTGAGGGGTTTTGGGGGAATTCTGGGGGTTTTGGGTGGTCTTGGGGTTTTTTTGAGGGGTTGTGGAGGGTTTTGGGAGTCCTAGGGAGATTTTTGGTGGTTCTGTGGAATTTTGAGGGGTTTTGGGGGGTCCTGGGAGATTTTGGATGTCCTGGGGAGCTTTCTTTGGGGGTCATGGGGGGTTTTGGGGGGTCCTGGGGAGTTTTTTGTGGGGGTCCTGAGGGGTTTTCTGGGGGTCCAGGGGAGGTTTTTGGGGGTTCTGTGGAGCTTTGGGGGTGTCCTGGGGGATTTTTGAGGGGTCCTGGGGGTTTTCTGGGGCATTCTGAGGGGTTTTTGGGGGGTCCTGAGAGGTTTTTGGGCAGTCCTGGGGAGTTTTTTGGGGTGTCCTGAGGGGTTTTTAGGGGTTCTTGGAGGTTTTTAGGAGGTTTTTGGGGGTTTTTTGGGGTGTCCTGGGGGTTCTGGGGGGTCCTGAGATGTTTGGGAGGGTCCTGAGGGTTTTTTTGGGGGGTCCTGAGGGGTTTTTTAGGGGTTTTTGGGGGTCCTGAGGGGTTTTTAGGGGTTCTTAGGAGATTTTTGGAGGGGTTTGGGGGGTTTTTGGGTGTCCTGGGGGGTTTTTGGGGTGTCCTGAGGGGTTTTGGGGGGTCCTGGGGAGTTTTCGGGGATCCTGAGATGTTTGGGAGGGTCCTGAGGGGTTTTTTGGGGGGTCCTGAGGGTTTTTTTAGGGGTTTTTGGGGGGTCCTGAGGGATTTTTAGGGGTTCTTGGGGGGTTTTTGGGGGGTCCTGGGGGGTTTTGGGGGTGTCCTGGGGGGTTTTTAGGGGTTTTTGGGGGGTTTTTGGGGGGTTTTTGGGGTGTCCTGGGGGGTTTTGGGGTCCCCTCCCCCCCAGCCCGCCTTACCTGCAGGTGTCCCCGCAGGTGCCATCGGTGTCGCCCCCCCGGTGGTGGCGCAGGTGCAGGAGGAGGAGGAAGGTGAGGAGGAAGAGGATGGACAGGAGGACGAAGAGCGCGGGGCCCTGGGGGCGCTGAGGTTTGGGGAGGGGGGGGGACACCCCAAAATTGGGGGGGTTTTGGTGAATTTTGGGGTTTTTATCCCATCCTCGGTGCAGGGAAGGGGGGGGTGGGATGGGGGTACCTTGGGGGTCGGCGGCTCCCGGGGGTCCGGAGGGTCCAGCTGGGGGAAGGACCCCAAAATTGGGGGGATGAGACCCCAAAATTGGGGGGGGGGACCCCAAAATTGGGGGGGAAGGACCCCAAAATTGGGGAGATGAGACCCCAAAATTGGGGGGGATGAGACCCAAAAATGGGGGGTGGAGACCCCAAAATTGGGGGGGATGAGATCCCAAAATTGGGGGGTGGAGACCCCAAAATTGGGGGGGAAGGACCCCAAAACTGGGGGGATGAGATCCCAAAATTGGGGGAGTGGAGACCCCAAAATTGGGGGGGAAGGACCCCAAAACTGGGGGGTAGAGACCCCAAAATTGGGGGTGGAGACCCCAAAATTGGGGGAGTGGAGATCCCAAAATTGGGGGGGAAGGACCCCAAAATTGGGGGGATGAGATCCCAAAATTGGGGGGGAAGGACCCCAAAATTGGGGGGGTGAGACCCCAAAATTGGGGGGGTGGACCCCAAAATTGGGGGGGAAGGACCCCAAAATTGGGGGAGAAGGACCTCAAAATTGGAAGGATGAGACCCCAAAATTGGGGGGATGAGATCCCAAAATTGGGGGGTAGAGACCCCAAAATTGGGGGAGAACGACCCCAAAATTTGGGGGGTGGAGACCCCAAAATTGGGGGCAAGGACCCCAAAATTGGGGGGGTGGAGACCCCAAAATTGGGGGGTGGAGACCCCAAAATTGGGGGGGAAGGACCCCAAAATTGGGGGGGATGAGATCCCAAAATTGGGGGGGAAGGACCCCAAAATTGGGGGAGTGGAGACCCCAAAATTGGGGGGATGAGATCCCAAAATTGGGGGGTGGAGACCCCAAAATTGGGGGGGATGAGATCCCAAAATTGGGGGGGATGAGATCCCAAAATTGGGGGGGAGAGACCCCAAAATTGGGGGGGATGAGACCCCAAAATTGGGGGGGTGGAGACCCCAAAATTGGGGAAGTGGAGATCCCAAAATTGGGGGGGAAGGACCCCAAAATTGGGGGTGGAGACCCCAAAACTGGGGGGGATGAGACCCCAAAATTGGGGGGTAGAGACCCCAAAATTGGGGGGGGGTGGAGGCCAAAATTGGGGAGATGAGATCCCAAAACTGGGGGGTGGAGACTCCAAAATTGGGGGGTGGACACCCCAAAATTGGGGGGATGAGACCCCAAAATTGGGGGGTGGAGACCCCAAAATTGGGGGGATGAGACCCCAAAATTGGGGGGTGGAGACCCCAAAATTGGGGGGATGAGACCCCAAAATTGGGGGGATGAGACCCCAAAATTGGGGGGATGAGACCCCAAAATTGGGGGGGAGGGACCCCAAAAATGGGGGGGAAGGACCCCAAAATTGGGGGTTGGAGCCCAAAACTGGGGGGGATGAGATCCCAAAATTGGGGGGTGGAGACCCCAAAATTGGGGGGGAAGGACCCCAGAATTGGGGGGGATGAGACCCCAAAATTGGGGGGGATGAGATCCCAAAATTGGGGGGAAGGACCCCAAAATTGGGGGTGGAGACCCCAAAATTGAGAGGGTGGAGACCCCAAAATTGGGGGGGGAAGGACCCCAAAATTGGGGGGATGAGACCCCAAAATTGGGGGGGTGGAGACCCCAAAATTGGGGGATGAGATCCCAAAATTGGGGGGTGGAGATCCCAAAATTGAGGGGATGAGATCCCAAAATTTGGGAGTGGAGCCCAAAATTGGGGGGGTGGAGACCCCAAAATTGGGGGATGAGATCCCAAAATTGGGGGGTGAGATCCCAAAATTGGGGGGGATGGGGGTGAAACACACCCTGAAATTCCCGGGATCCCCAAAATCCCCAGGATCCCCCAAAATTCCCAGGATCTCCCCAAAATCCCCAGGATCCCCCAAAATCCCCAGGATCACCCCAAAATTCCCAAATTCAGATTTTGGGGTGTCCCCAGCCCAGTTTGGGGTTTGGGGTGTCCCAAATTCAGATTTTGGGGTGTCCCCGGCCCAGTTTGGGGTTTGGGGTGTCCCAAATTCAGATTTTGGGGTGTCCCCAGCCCAGTTTGGGGTTTGGGGTGCCCCGGGACCCCCAAATTTGGGGTTTTTTGGGGTGTCCCCGGCCCAGTTTGGGGTTTGGGGTGCCCCAAATTCAGATTTTGGGGTGTCCCCAGCCCTGTTTGGGTTTGGGGTGCCCCGGGACCCCCAAATTTGGGTTTTTTTGGGGTGTCCCCGGCCGTACCTGCTTGTAGGCTCCGCTCAGCCCCATCCCGGCACGAGGCTGGAACAGGAAAATCCGGATTTATCCCCTGAGGGAATTTGGGGTTTTTGGGGTGCAGGGCAGGGGAGGGACCCCAAAAATCCCCAAAAATCCCCAGGGGGGGTTCAGGAGCCCAAAAATCCCCGGGGGGTTCAGAGGAGACCCCAAAAATGGCCGCGATCCCAAATGGGAGGGAAGGGAAGGGAAGGGAAGGGAAGGGACCTCCCCCACCCCAAAATTGGGGCTGGGCCCCCCCGGGGCAGGGAGGGGACCCCAAATTTGGGGCAGGGCCAGGACGGGCTCGGGGAGGTTTGGGGCCGGTTTAGGGTCAGTTTGGGGTGCATTTGGGGCTGGTTTAGGGGCAGTTTTGGGGGCATTTGGGGCAGTTTTAGGGTCAGTTTTGGGCGCATTTGGGGCAGTTTTTGGGCTGTTTGGGGCCATTTTAGGGTCAGTTTTGGGGTGCATTTGGGGCCATTTTAGGGTCAGTTTTGGGGGCATTTGGGGCCGTTTTAGGGTCAGTTTTGGGGTGAATTTGGGGCCGTTTTAGGGTCAGTTTTGGGGGCATTTGGGGCCATTTTAGGGTCAGTTTTGGGGTGAATTTGGGGCCATTTTAGGGTCAGTTTTGGGGGCATTTGGGGCCATTTTAGGGTCAGTTTTGGGGGCATTTGGGGCCGGTTTAGGGTCAGTTTTGGGTGCATTTGGGGCCATTTTTAGGGTCAGTTTTGGGTGCATTTGGAGCCTTTTTAGGGCTTTTGGGGGACAAATTTAGGGTCAGTTTTGGGGCACATTTGGGGACATTTTAGGGGTGTTTGAGGACACATTTAGGGCTCATTTGGGGGCACATTCAGGGCCCATTTAGGGACATATTCGGAGCTTATTTGGGGACACATTTAGGGCCATTTCAGGGCTGTTTGGGGACAAATTTAGGGTCACTTTGGGGACACATTTAAGGCCAGTTTGGGGTCAGTTTTCGGGCTGGTTTGGGACAAATTTAGGAGCAGTTTAGAGAACATTTAGGGCAGGTTTGGGGACACATTCGGGACGCATTTAGGGCCAATTTAGAGACACATGTAGGGCTGGGCTCAGGCTGGGTTTAGGGCAGGTTTTGAGTCATTTTGGGGCATTTCTGGGGCGTTTTTGGAGCTGTTTTGGAGCAGTTTTGAGGTAGTTCGAGGGAGGTTTTGAGGCAGCTTTGAAGCAGATTTTCGGACCGTTTCGGGACAGTTTCTGGGGCAATTTTGAGGCAGTTTAGGAGCAGATTTTGGGGCGGTTTTGAGGCAGTTTTGGAGCAGAATTTGGGGCAGTTTGGAGCAGATTTTCGGACAGTTTCGGGACAGCTTCTGGGGCGATCTGGTGGGACTTCTGAGGCGGTTTGGGGGCAGTTTTTGGGCCGGTTTTGGGACAGGTTTTGGGACAGTTCTGGGGCAGCTCCGTCGCAGTTTTGGGACAGTTTTGGGGCAGGTTTTGGGACAGGCTTTGGGACAGTTTTGGGACAGTTCTGGGGCAGTTTCGTGGCAATTTTGGGACAGGTTTTGGGTGGTTTTGGGGCAGTTTTAGAGCCGCTCTGAGGCAGTTTTTGGGGCGGTTTCCCGGCAGTTACGGGGCGGGTTTTGGGACAGGTTTTGGGACAGTTTTGGGGCAGTTTTTGGGGCAGTTTTGGGGCGATTTTGGGGCCGTTTCGCGGTCGCTCCCCCCGCCCCGTCCCCCCCTCTGTCTCCCCTTGGTACCGTCCAGCGCCGCCCTCACGCTCCGTCCGCTGGGGGGCGCCCTCCTGGGCCCGGCCCCGCCCCCTCCGGCCGCGCCTGACGTCACTTCCGGCGCGTCCCGTGAGGGGCCCCGGGATGGGGCGAGGGGAGGTGAGGGGGGAATGGGGGAGGGGCCGGGGGGTTTGGGGGGTCTGAGGGGGAACGGGAGGGGAAAGGGAAATTGAGGAGGGATCTGAGGGGAAAACGGGGTGCAGGAAGAGTCTGAGGGGTTTAAGGGGTTTGGGGGGATCTGAGGAGTGAGGGAGGAACGGGAAGAGGGAAAATGGGGAGTCTGAGGGGAAAGGGAGGTTGAGGAGGGGTCTGAGGGGTGACGGGTGGACGGGAGGAGGGAAAATGGGGAGGGGAAAGGGGATCTGAGAGGTTTGAGGGGTCTGGAGCATGCGGGGGGAACGTGAGGGGAAAGGGAAAATGGGGACGGGTCTGAGCGGAAAGTGGGGATCAGGAAGGGAATGAGGGGTTTGAGGGGGTCTGAGGGAAAATGGGGAGGGATCTGAGGGGAAACCTTTTCCCTGGGTCTGAGGAGTTTGGGGGACCTGAGGGGGAAACGTGAGGGGAAAGGGAAAATGGGGAGCGGTCTGAGGGGAAAGTGGGATCAGGAAGGGAATGAGGGGGAATGGGGAGGAATCTGAGGGGAAAAGGGGTCTGGGAGACCTGAGGGGAGAACGTGAGGGGAAAGGGAAAAGGGGGAGGGGTCTGAGGGGAAAGGGGCTATCCCAAGGAAAATGAGAAGGGGTCCGGGAGGAAATGGGGGCTCAGGAAGGGTCTAGGGAGATCTGGGGGGTTTTGGGGGGATCAGGAAGGGAAGGGGAAAATGTGGGGGGTGTGAGGGCAAAGGGGGGGTCCGGAGGAGGGAAAAGGGGGGGAGAGTCTGAGGGGAAATGGAGATTGAGGAGGGGTCTGAGGGGTTTTGGGGGTCTGGGAGATCTGAGGGGGGAACATGAGGGGAAAGGGAAAATGGGGAGGGGTCTGAGGGGTTTGGGGGGATCGGAGGGGAAAGGGGGGGTCCGGAGGAGAGAAAATGGGGGTGGTCTGAGGGGAAATGGAGATTGAGGAGGGGTCTGAGGGGAAAGGGGAGGTCAGGAAGGGTCTGGGGGGATCAGGGGGGTTTTAGGGGGATCAGGAGGAGGGAAAAGGGGGGGTCTGAGGGGAAAGGGACATTGAGGAGGGTCTGAGGGGAAAGGGGGGGTCAGGAAAGGTCTGAGAAGTTTAGGGGGGTCTGGGGGATTTTAGGGGGATCAGGAGGAGGGAAAAGGGGGGGGGTCTGAGGGGAAAAGGAAATTGAGGAGGGGTCTGGGGGGTCAGGGGGGTTTTTAGGGGATCAGAAAGAGGGAAATGAGGGGGTCTGAGGGGAAAGGGATATTGAGGGGGGTTTGGGGGGGTCTGGGGGTCTCTGGTGGGGGGGATGTGAGGTCAGGAGGGTTTTGGGTTTTAGGGGGCTCTCTGGGGTTTTGGGGGTTCTTTTGGGGTGGGGGGGATGTGGGGCAGCCCCTTAAAAAACCCCCCTGGTCCCCCCCAGGTCGTTCCTGCCTGATCCGGCTCTGCCAAATCCAGCTCAGCACCATGGGTGAGGGATGAACCCAAAAAACCCCCAAAAATCCCCTAAAACACCCCCAAAACCACCCCAAATCCCCTAAACCACCTAAAAATCCCCCCAAAACCACCCAAAATCCCCCCAAAAATCTCCTAAACCACTTTGAAATCCCCCCAAAACCACTCAAAATCCCTCCCCAAAAAATCCCAAAAATATCCCAAATTTTTTCTTTAAATCCCCTCCAAATAATCCCCAAAACCACCCCAAAAATCCCAAAATTTCCTGTGAAACAGCCCCAAATCCCCCCCGAACACCCAAAATTCCTCCTAATATTCAAAATTTCCCTATGAAACACCCCAAAGTTCTCAAAAAATCCCCAAATTCCCTGTAAAACACCCCAAATTCCCCCAAAATTCCCTGTGAAGCACCCCAACATTCCTCAAAAACCCCAAAACCCCCTAAAAATGCCAAAATTCCCAGTAAAACTCCCCAAATTCCCCCTAAACACCCTGAAATTCTCCAAAAACACTCCAAAATCCTCTCCAAAATCCCGACATTCCCTGTAAATGTTATAATACCCAAAATTGCCCCCAAAAAGCAAAATTTCTCTGTAAAACACCCCAAAATTCACTAAAACCACCCCAAAATTCCCTGTAAAATACCCAAAAATACCCCAAAAAATCCCAAAATTTAAAAAAAAATCCCTAAAACTCCCCAAGATCCCAAAATTCCTTAAAAACCTCCCCAAAAATCTTTTAAAAAATATCCCAAAAATCCCATTGAAAAGACTCTGGGTGATGACTTCACCCCCAAAATCCCCCCAAAATCCCTCCCCACCCCCTCCCCTCCCCCACCCCATTAATCCAGGGACAGCTGGGAACGCCTGGAATGACCCTGAGTCACCCTGGGCTGCCCCTCCCCCTCCTCAGCCCGTTCCCCTCCCCCCCATCCCCTCCCCCAACCCCAATTTTTCACCCCAAATTCCCTTTTTTTTTTCCTCCCCCAAATCCCTTTTTTTTGGCGCCCAAATTTCATTTTTTCCTCCTCCAAATCCCATTTTCCCCCCTAAAATTCCAGTTTTTCCTCCTATTTTTTTTTTTACCAAGTCCTATATTTTCCTCTCCTAATCCCATTTTTCACCCATTTTGTCACCCATTTCCCCCTCCCCAAATCCCATTTTCCCCCCTAAAATTCCAGTTTTTCCTCCTAATTTTTTTTTACCAAATCCTATATTTTTCTCTCCTAATCCCATTTTTCACCCATTTTGTCACCCATTTCCTCCTCCCCAAATCCCATTTTCCCCCCTAAATTTCCAATTTTTCCTCCTATTTTTTTTTTTACCAAGTCCTATATTTTCCTCTCCTAATCCCATTTTTCACCCATTTTTTTCACCCATTTCCCCCTCCCCAAATCCCATTTTCTCCCCTAAAATTCCAGTTTTTCCTCCTAATTTTTTTTTTTACCAAGTCCTATATTTTCCTCTCCTAATCCCATTTTTCACCCATTTTTTTCACCCATTTCCCCCTCCCCAAATCCCATTTCCCCCCCTAAAATTCCAGTTTTTCCTCCTAATTTTTTTTTTTACCAAGTCCTATATTTTCCTCTCCTAATCCCATTTTTCACCCATTTTTGTCACCCATTTCCCCCTCCCCAAATCCCATTTTTCCCAATCCACCGATCACATTTTTTGCCCCCCCAAAATTTTTCCCCAATTTTCCTCATTTCCCCTCATTTTTTAGTTTCCCTCCATTTCTCACAATCTCTTTCCCATTTTCCCCAATTTTTCTCCAATTTTCCTCCCATTTATCTCCATCTTTCACAATTTTTTCCAATTTCCCTCCATTTTTGCCAATCTTTTCCTCATCTCAATTTTTCTCTTGTTTTTCCTCTTTTCACCTATTTTTTCCCACTTTTCTAATTTTTCCCATTTCCCCCACGTTTTTCCACATTTTTCTTTTTTTTTTTTTCTAATTTTCCCCCCATTTCTTTCCGTTTTCCTTCATTTCTGCAATTTTTCCACTTTTTTTCCCCCAATTCCTCCCCCTTTCCCTCCTCCATTTATCCTCATTTTCTCATTTTCCCCCATTTTTTCCTATTTCTTCCTATTTTTTTCCCATTTTCCCCCCATTTTTCCCCATTTTATTTCCCATTCTTCTCTCATTTCCCCTGTTTCATTTTCCCCCTATTTTTCCTGGGGTTTTTTCCCATTTTCCCCCTTTTTTTCCCATTTTTTCCCTTTTCCCCCCCCCATTCTTTACTCACTTTTCCTTTTGTTTCTCATTTTCCCCATTTTTTCCAATTTTCCCCCATTCTTCTCCCACTTTCCCCTGTAATTTTCCCCGATTTTTTCTGGGTTTTTTCCCTGTAATTTCCCTGTTTTTCCCCATTTTTTCCTTTTTTTTCCCCCATTTTTCCCTCATTTTTTTCCCTTTTTTTCCCATTTTTCCAATTTTCCCCCATTCTTCTCCCACTTTCCCCTGTAATTTTCCCTGATTTTTTCTGGGTTTTTTCCCTGTCATTTCCCTGTTTTTCCCCATTTTTTCCTGTTTTTTTTTTTCCCCCATTTTTCCCTCATTTTTTTCCCATTTTTCCAATTTTCCCCCATTCTTCTCCCACTTTCCCCTGTAATTTTCCCCAATTTTTTCTGGGTTTTTTCCCTGTCATTTCCCTCTTTTTCCCCTTTTTTTCCTTTTTTTTTTTTTTCCCCATTTTTCCATCATTTTTTCCCATTTTTTCCCATTTTTCCAATTTTCCCCCATTCTTCTCCCACTTTCCCCTGTAATTTTCCCCGGTTTTTTCTGGGTTTTTTTCCTGTAATTTCCCTGTTTTTCCCATTTTTTCCTGGTATTTTTCCCCCCATTTTTCCCTCATTTTTTTCCCATTTTTTCCCATTTTTCCAATTTTCCCCCATTCTTCTCCCACTTTCCCCTGTAATTTTCCCCGATTTTTTCTGGGTTTTTTCCCTGTAATTTCCCTGGTTTTCCCCATTTTTTCCTGGCTTTTTTTCCCTTTTTCCCCCCATTTTTCCCTCATTTTTTCCCCATTTTTTCCCATTTTTCCAATTTTCCCCCATTCTTCTCCCACTTTCCCCTGTAATTTTCCCCGATTTTTTCTGGGTTTTTTCCCTGTAATTTCCCTGTTTTTCCCCATTTTTTCCTGGGTTTTTTTTCCCTTTTCCCCCCCATTTTTCCCTCATTTTTTTCCCTTTTTTTCCCATTTTTCCCATATTTTTCCCCATTTTTCCGCAGCCACCTCGGAGTGGCTCCGTTTCTTCGAGGACGCCGGGATCCCCCCGGGCCCTGCCCTGGGCTACGCCGTGGCCTTCGTGGACAACAGGTGGGCACAGAGACCCCCAAAATGGGGACAGAGACCCCCCAAAAAATGGGAAGAGAGACCCCCAGGAATGGGGAAAGACACTCCCAAAAATGGGGACAGAGACCCCCAAAATTGAGGGAAGAGACCCTCAGAAATGGGGACAGAGACCCCCAAAAATGGGGACAGAGACCCCCCAAAAAATGGGGAGACCCCCAGGAATGGGGAGAGAGACCCCCAAAAATGGGGTGAGAGACCCCCAGAAATGGGGACAGAGACCCCCAGAAATGGGGACAGAGACCCCCAGGAATGGGGAAAGACACTCCCAAAAATGGGGAAAGAGACCCCCAAAATTGAGGGAAAAGGCCCTCAAAATTAGGGGGAGAGATCCTCAAAATTAGGGAGAGAGAGATCTCTAAAAATGGGGAGAGAGACCCCCAAAAATGAGGGAGAGAGACCCCTGAAAATGGGGGGGAGAGACCCCTGAAAATGGGGGGAGAGAGACCCCTGAAACTGGGGAGAGAGACCCCCCCCAAAATGGGAAGAGAGACTCCCAAAAATGGGGGGGAAAGACCCTCAAAAATGGGGAGAGAGACCCCCAAAATGGGGACAGAGACCCCCCAAAAAATGGGAAGAGAGACCCCCAGGAATGGGGAAAGACACTCCCAAAAATGGGGAAAGAGACCCCCAAAATTGAGGGAAGAGACCCTCAAAATCAGGGGGAGAGATCCTCAAAATTAGGGAGAGAGAGATCTCTAAAAATGGGGAGAGAGACCCCCAAAAATGGGGAGAGAATCCCCCAGAAATGGGGGGGAAAGACCTTCAAAAATGAGGAGAGAGACCCCCAAAATGGGGACAGAGACCCCCCAAAAAATGGGAAGAGAGACCCCCAGGAATGGGGAAAGACACTCCCAAAAATGGGGAGAGAAACCCCCAAAATTGAGGGAAGAGACCCCCAAAATCAGGGGGAGAGATCCTCAAAATTAGGGAGAGAGAGATCTCTAAAAATGGGGGCAGAGACCCCCAAAATGGGGACAGAGACCCCCCAAAAAATGGGAAGAGAGACCCCCAGGAATGGGGAAAGACACTCCCAAAAATGGGGAAAGAGACCCCCAAAATTGAGGGAAGAGACCCTCAAAATTAGGGGGAGAGATCTTCAAAATTAGGGAGAGAGAGATCTCTAAAAATGGGGAGAGAGACCCCCAAAAATGGGGTGAGAGACCCCCGAAAATGGGGGGGGAGAGACCCCTGAGAATGGGGCAGAGAGATCCCTGAAAATGGGGGAGAGACCCCCAAAAATGGGGTGAGAAACCCCCAGAAATGGGGGAGAGAGACCCCCAAGAATGGGGAGGGAGACCCCTGAAATTGGGGAGAGAGACCCCTGAAAATGGGGGAGAAATTCCTGAAAATGGAGAGAGAGAACCCTAAAAATGAGGGAGAGAGACCTCCAAAATGGGGGAAGAGAACCCCAAAAATGGGGAGAGCGAACCCCTGAAAATGGGGAGACACCCCCAAAAATGGGGACAGAGACCCCCCAAAAATGTAGGGGCAGAGACCCTCGGGAATGGGGGAGACACCCCTGAAAATGGGGAGAGAGACCCCCGAAAACTGGGGAACAGAGCCCCAAAAATGCAGAGAGACCCCCAAAAATAGGGGAACGACCCCTGAAATGGGGAGAGAGACCCCTGGGAATGGGGGAGAGATCCCCAGGACAGACTCCTGAAGATGAGAGGGGAGAGACCCCCAAAAATTGGGGGGGAGAGAACCCCGAGAATAGAAAAGAGACCCCCAAAAATGGGGGAGAGGAACCTCTGGGAATGGGGAAAGAGACCCCCAAAAATGGGGACAGAGACCCCTGGGAAGGGGGAGAGAGATCCCTGAAAATGGGGGAGAAACCCCCAAAAATGAGGAGAGAGACCCCCCAAAAACTGGGGGACAGACCCTCAAAAATGGGGGCAAGAGACCCCTGGGATTGGGGGAGAGACCCCCAAAAATGGGGGGAGAAACCCCCTAAAGACCCCCGGGAATGGGGGAAGAGCCCCAAAAATGGGGAGAGACCCCAAAAATTGGGGGACAGACCCTCAAAAATGGGGGCAAGAGACCCCTGGGATTGGGGGGAGAGACCCCCAAAAATGGGGGGAGAAACCCCCTAAAGACCCCTGGGAATGGGGGAAGAGCCCCAAAAATGGGGAGAGACCCCTCCAGGACAGACCCCTGGGAATGGGGGGTGGATCCCAGGGGAATTGGGGTGAATTTCAGTGGATCCAGGCAGAACTGAGGGAATCTGGGGTGGATCCCTGAGTGGATCCCAGGGAAATTTGGGTAAATTTCACTCAAATCCTGGTGGATCTCAGAGTAAGATAGAACTGAACGAATCGGGGTGGATTTTGGTGGATCCCTGAGTAGATCCCAGTGGATCCCAGGGAAATTTGGGTAAATTTCACTCAAATCCTGGTGGATCTCAGATTAAGATAGAACTGAATGAATTGGGGTGGATTTTGGTGGATCCCTGAGTGGATCCCAGGGAAATTTGGATAAATTTCACTCGAATCCTGGTGGATTAAGATAGAACTGAACGAATCGGGGTGGATTTCGGTGGATCCCCGAGTGGATCCCTGAGAGGATCCCAGGGAAATTGGGGTAAATTTCACTCGAATCCTGGTAGATTAAGATATCACTGAACGAATCAGGGTGGATTTTGGTGGATCCCTGAGTGGATCCCAGGGAAATTTGGGTAAATTTCACTCAAATCCTGGTGGATTAAGATATCACTGAATGAATCAGGGTGGATTTTGGTGGATCCCTGAGTGGATCCCAGGGAAATTTGGGTGAATTTCACTCGAATCCTGGTGGATCTCAGTCAGATTAAGATATCACTGAACAAATCGGGGTGGATTTTGGTGGATCCCAGGGAAATTTGGGTAAATTTCACTCGAATCCTGGTGGATCAAGATATCACTGAATGAATCAGGGTGGATTTCGGTGGATCCCTGAGTGGATCCCTGAGTGGATCCCAGGGAAATTTGGGTGAATTTCACTCAAATCCTGGTGGATTAAGATAGAACTGAACTAATCGGGGTGGATCTCGGTGGATCCCAGGGAAATTTGGGTGAATTTCACTCGAATCCTGGTGGATCTCAGTCAGATTAAGATAGAACTGAACGAATCGGGGTGGATTTTGGTGGATCCCCGAGTGGATCCCAGGGAAATTTGGGTAAATTTCACTCGAATCCTGGTGGATTAAGATATCACTGAACGAATCGGGGTGGATTTTGGGGGATCCCAGTGGATCCCAGGGAAATTTGGATAAATTTCACTCGAATCCTGGTGGATCTCAGATTAAGATAGAACGGAACTAATCAGGGTGGATTTCGGTGGATCCCTGAGAGGATCCCAGGGAAATTGGGTAAATTTCACTCAAATCCTGGTGGATCTCAGTCAGATTAAGATAGAACTGAACGAATCGGGGTGGATCCCGGTGGATTCCAGGGAAATTTGGGTGAATTTCACTCGAATCCTGGTAGATTAAGATATCACTGAATGAATCGGGGTGGATTTTGGTGGATTCCAGGAAAATTTGGGTAAATTTCACTTGAGCCCTGGTGGATTAAGATAGAACTGAATGAATCAGGGTGGATTTCGCTGGATCCCTGAATAGATCCCAGTGGATCCCACCCTTCCCCCCGCAGGATCCACAAGAACATGCTGCTGGACCTGACCAGGGAGCTGATGAAGGAGCTGGGCATCACCGTGGTGGGCGACGTCATCGCCATCCTGCGCCACGCCAAGGTGGTGCACAGGCAGGTACGGGATCCGCCGGGATCCACCGGGATCCAATGGGATCCAATGGGATCCAATGGGATCCAGGAACCCCCACACCCTCCCCCATTCCCCCCCCATTTTTTTCCTTTTTGCCATTTCTCCTTTTTCCCCCCATTTTTCCCATTTTCTCCCCTTTTTTCCTAATTTTTCCCTTTTTTCCCCATTTTTCCCCATTTCCCCCCTTTTTTCTCATTTTTCTACCGTTTCTCCGTTTTTTCCCACTTTTTCCCATTTCTCCTCCCTCATTTTTCCCCATTTCTCCTCATTTTTCTCTATTTTTTCCCATTTTTCTACCATTTCTTCCCACTTCCCCCCATCATTTTTCCCCATTTTCCCATTTCCCCCCTGTCATTTTTCCCCCCATTTTTTCCCATTTTTCCCCCCATTTTTTCCCATTTTTCCCATTTCCCCCCTTTTTCCCCATTTCTCCCCATTTCTTCCCATTTTTCTCCCTTTTCCCCATTTTCCCCCTTTTCCCCCCTTGTTTTTCCCTGTTTTCCCCCATTATTCCCATTTTCCGCCCACATTTTTTCTCATTTCCCCTATTTTTCCCCCACTTTTTCTCATTCTTTTCCCCATTTTTTCTCATTTTCCCCCCTCATTTTTTCCCATTTTCCCCCTTTTTTTCCCCATTTTTTCTCATTTTCCCCCTCATTTTTTCTCATTTTTCCCCTTTTTTCCCCATTTTTTCCCATTTTCCCCCCTCATTTTTTCCCATTTTCCCCCCTCATTTTTTCCCATTTTCCCCCCTCATTTTTTCCCATTTTCCCCCCTCATTTTTTCCCATTTCCCCCCTCATTTTTTCCCTTTTTCCCCCCTCATTTTTTCTCATTTTCCCCCTCGTTTTTTCCCATTTTCCCCTCTCATTTTTTCTCATTTTCCCCCTCATTTTTCCTCATTTTCCCCCCCCCTTTTTCTCATTTTCCCCCCTCATTTTTTCTCATTTTCCCCTCTCATTTTTTCTCATTTCCCCCCTCATTTTTTCCCATTTTCCCCCCCTATTTTTTCCGTTTTCCCCCCTCATTTTTTCCCGTTTTCCCCCTCATTTTTTCTCATTTTCCCCCCTCATTTTTTCTCATTTCCTCTATTTTTCCCCCACTTTTTCTCATCTTTTCTCATTTTCCCCCCTCATTTTTTCTCATTTTCCCCCCTCATTTTTTCCCATTTTCCCCCCTCATTTTTCCTCATTTCCCCCCTCATTTTTTCCCGTTTTCCCTAATTTTTTTCCCCTTTTACCCCCTGTTTTTTCCCCATTTTCCCTCATTTCCCCCCGTTTCCCACAGGAGATGTGCCGGGCGGCCTCGCAGTCGCTGCAGCCGGAGCCTGCGGGGGGATCCCGGCGGGATCCACTGGATCACCAATGGGATCATGAACAGGATCCCGACCGGGATCGTCCCCAGGACCCCCCCCGGGCTCACAGGGACCCCCCGGACCCCCCCCGGGCCCGCAGGGACCCCCAGGATCACCCCCGGGATCCCACGCGGGCCCCGGTTGGCGCCGCGGGCAGGATGATCGCCAAGAGCCTGAGCCGGGAGCCCCCCCGGAACCCCCCCGGCGCCGGCATCTCCGTCACCGTCCCCAACGGCGCCGGTACGGGGGGGCTGGGACCCAACATGGGGCTCTAAAAATGGGGGATCCCTCGGGGATCCACTGTGGGGATGGGGGACTCAAACGGGGGGGTTTGAACCCAAAATGGGGCTCACAAAATGGGGGATCGCTCGGGGATCCACTGTGGGGATGGGGACCCAAATGGGGGAGGTTTGAACCCAAAATATTGTCCTGGAGTGGGGGGATCCCTCAGGGATCCACTGTGGGGATGGGGACCCAAATGGGGATCATTAAATCAAAAATAGCCTTCTGGAGTGGGGGGATCCCCCAGGGATCCACTGTGGGGATGGGGGACTCAAACGGGGGGGTTGGAACCCAACATGTGGGCTCACAAAATGGGGGATCCCTCAGGGATCCACTGTGGGGATGGGGGACCCAAATGGGGGGGGTTGGACCCAAAATATTGTCCTGGAGTGGGGGGATCCACCAGGGATCTATTGTGGGGATGGGGACCCAAATGGGGATCATTAAATCAAAAATAGCCTTCTGGAGTGGGGGGATCCCTCAGGGATCCACTGTGGGGATGGGGGACTCAAACGGGGGGGCTGGGACCCAAAATGGGGCTCTAAAAATGGGGGATCCCTCAGGGATCCACTGTGGGGATGGGATTCCCAAATGGGGGGGTTTGAACCCAAAATAGGGCTCTAAAAATGGGGGATCCCCCAGGGATCCACTGTGGGGATGGGGGCACCAAACGGGGGGGCTGGGACCCAAAATGGGGGCTCACAAAATGGGGGATCCCTCAGAGATCCACTGTGGGGATGGGGGACTCAAACGGGGGGGGTTGGAACCCAAAATGTTGTCCTGGAGTGAGGGGATCTCTCAGGGATCCACTGTGGGGCTGGAGAGCCTGGGGGAGGGTAAGGAGTGGGGATCGAGTGATCCAGAAGGGCTGGGATCGATCCAGAGGGATCAGGGAGGATCCAGGGTCGATCCAGAGAAAACTGAGATCAATCCAGAGGGGTTGGAAGGAGCTGGGATGGATCCAGAGGAGCTGGGATTGAACCAATCAGATCAGGGAGGAGCTGAGATCGATCTAGAGAGATGTGGGAGGAACTGAGATCAATCCAAGGAGATCAGGGAGGAGCTGGGATCGATCCAGAGAAAAGTGAGATCAATCCAGAGGGGTTGGAGGGAGCTGGGATTGGTCCAAAGGGATCAGGGAGGAGTTGAGATCAAATCCAGAGGGGTCAGGGAGGAGCTGGGATGGATCCAGAGGGATCAGGGAGCAGCTGGGAGTGATCCAGAGGGGTTGGAAGGAGCTGGGATGGATCCAAAGGAGCTGGGATGGATCCAAACAGATCAGGGAGGAGCTGGGGTCGATCCAGAGGGGCTGGGATGGATCCAGAGGGATCAGGGAGGGGCTGGGATTGATTTAAAGGGATCAGGATGGAACTGGAATTGATCCAGAGGGACTGGGATTGATCCAGAGGGATCAACTGGGATTGATGCAGAGGGACTGGGATGGATCCAGAGTGATCAGGGAGGGGCTGGGATTGATTTAAAGGGATCAGGATGGAGCTGGAATTGATCCAGAGAGACTGGGATGGATCCAGAGGGACTGGGATTGATCCAAACAGATCAGGGAGGAGCTGGGGTCGATCCAGAGGGGCTGGGATCAATCCAGAGGGATCAGGGAGGGGCTGGGATTGATCCAAAGGGATCAGGATGGAGCTGGGGTCGATCCAGAGTTACTGGGATGGATCCAGAGGGATCAACTGGGATTGATGCAGAGGGGCTGGGATGGATCCAGAGGGATCAGGGAGCAGCTGGGAGTGATCCAGAGGGGTTGGAAGGAGCTGGGATGGATCCAGAGGAGCTGGGATGGATCCAAAGGGATCAGGGAAGAGCTGGGATCGATCCAGAAGGGCTGGGGTCGATCCAGAGGGATCAGGGAGGAGCTGGGATCGATCCAGAGGATCCAGGATCGATCTGAAGGGATCAGGGAGGGTCCAGGATCGATCCAGAGAAAACTGAGATCAATCCAGAGGGGTTGGAAGGAGCTGGGATGGATCCAGAGGAGCTGGGATTGGTCCAAAGGGATCAGGGAGGAATTGAGATCAAATCCAGAGGGGTCAGGGAGGAGCTGGGGTCGATCCAGAGGGGCTTGGGTTGATCCAGAGGGATCAGGGAGGGGCTGGGGTTGATTTAAAGGGATCAGGATGGAGCTGGGATCGATCCGGAGGGACTGGGATTGATCCAGAGGAATCAACTGGGATTGATGCAGAGGGGCTGGGATGGATCCAGAGGGATCAGGGAGCAGCTGGGAGTGATCCAGAGGGGTTGGAAGGAGCTGGGATCGATCCAGAGGAGCTGGGATTGATCCAAACAGATCAGGGAGGAGCTGGGGTCGATCCAGAGGGACTGGGATGGATCCAGAGGGATCAGGGAGGGGCTGGGATTGATTTAAAGGGATCAGGATGGAGCTGGAATTGATCCAGAGAGACTGGGATTGATCCAGAGAGACTGGGATGGATCCAGAGGGACTGGGATCGATCCAAACAGATCAGGGAGGAGCTGGGGTCGATCCAAACGGGCTGGGATCAATCCAGAGGGATCAGGGAAGCGCCAGGATTGATCCAGAGGAGCTGGGATTGATCCAAACAGATCAGGGAGGAGCTGGGGTCGATCCAGACGGGCTGGGATGGATCCAGAGTGATCAGGGCAGAGCTGGGATCGATCCAGAGGGAGCTGAGATCAATCTAAGGAGATGTGGGAGGAGCTGAGATCAATCCAAGGAGATCAGGGCAGCGCCAGGATCGATCCAGAGGGAGCTGAGCTCAATCCAAGGAGATCAGGGAGGAGCTGGGATCGATCCAGAGGGATCAGGGCAGCGCCAGGATCGATCCAGAGGGAGCTGAGCTCAACCCAGGGGGGCTGGAGAGCCCTGGGGCCGCCGCAGCCCAAGCAGGAAGGAGCAGATCCCCTCGGATCTCCCCAGATCCCCTGAGATCTCCCCGGATCCCCTCGGATCTCCCCGGATCCCGGCGGATCCCCGCTCCCCAGGTCCCTTTCCCCCCGCAGGTGGATCCGGTGCCGAGGCTGTGCCGGCGCTGCCCAGGCGGCGCCGGGTGACGGCCGAGGCCGAGGGCAAGTACGTGATCTCGCTGCCCAAGGGCACCACGGCCCGCAGCCGCCACATCCTGCGCCTGCACGCCGCCCGAGGTACGGCACCGGGGGATCCGGGGGGATCCCTGATTGATCCTGGGGGTTCCTGGTGGGTTTCAGAGGTCCCTGGTGGATCTTGGGGGTCCCTGGTGGGTCTTGGGGGTCCGTGATTCATCCTGGGGGTCCCTGGTGGATCCTGGGGGTCCCTGATTGATCCTGGGGGTTCCTGGTGGATCCTGGGGGTTCCTGGTGGGTTTCAGAGGTCCCTGGTGGGTCTTGGGGGTTCCTGGTGGATCTCAGGGGTCTCTGGTGGATCCTGGGGGTCCCTGATGGATCCTGGGGGTTCCTGGTGGGTCTTGGGGGTCCCTGGTGGATCCTGGGGGTCCCTGGTGGATCCTGGGGGTCCCTGATTGATCCTGGGGGTTCCTGGTGGATCCCGGGGGTCCCTGATGGATCCCGGGGGTCCCTGATTGATCCTGGGGGTCCCTGATTGATCCTGGGGGTTCCTGATGGATCCTGGGGGTCCCTGGTGGGTTTCAGAGGTCCCTGGTGGGTCTTGGGGGTCCCTGATTGATCCTGGGGGTTCCTGGTGGATCCAGGGTGTCCCTGATTGATAGTGGGGGTTCCTGGTGGATCTCGGGGGTCCCTGGTGGATCTTGGGGGTCCCTGATCGATCCTGGGGGTTCCTGGTGGGTTTCGGAGGTCCCTGGTGGGTCTTGGGGGTCCCTGATTGATCCTGGGGGTCCCTGATGGATCCTGGGGGTTCCTGGTGGATCTCGGGGGTCTCTGATGGATCCTGAGTTTTTCCTGATGGATCCCAGCATTCCCTACTGGATCCTTATTTCCCCTGATAGATCCTCAACGTTCCCTCCCTGGATCCCTAAATTTCCCCTCCCAGATCCCAATTTCCCCTGGATCCTGGGTTTCCCTGATGGATTCTGAGCTTCCCTCTCTTGGATCCTGAATTTCCCCTCCCAGATCCCAAATTTCCCCTCCTGGATCCTGAATTTTCCCTCCTGGATCCCCAATTTCCCTTCCTGGATTCTAAATTCCCCCTCCCAGATCCCCAATTTCCCCCTCCCAGATCCCAATTTCCCCTCCTGGATCCCAAATTTCCCCTCCCAGATCCCGAATTTTCCCTCCTGGATCCTGGGGTTCCCTGATGGATCCTGAGCTTCCCTCTCTTGGATCCTGAATTTCCCCTCCCAGATCCCAATTTCCCCTCCTGGATCCCCAATTTCCCTTCCTCGATTCTAAATTCCCCCTCCCAGATCCCAAAATTCTCCCTCCCAGATCACAAAATTCTCCCTCCCAGATCCCAATTTCCCCTCCCAGATCCCAATTTCCCCTCCTGGATCCCCAATTTCCCCTCCCAGATCCCAAGATTCCCTTCCTGGATCCTAAATCCCCCATTTTTTTCCCCAAAATCCCTGAATTTCTCCCCACCCTGGGCAGGGCTGGGCCGTCCCTCGGTGTTCGAGCGCCTCGGGGCCGAGGCCAAAGCGGCCGCAGCCGCCGGAGCCAAGGTGAGAGGGGGGATCCCAGGGGATCCTGAGGGATCTGGGGGGATCCAGGGTGGGGGTGGGGATCAGGGGGGGTGGGATCTGGAGTGGGGGAGGGGCTGGATCCAGGTGGGATCTGATGGGGAAATCTGGGAGAGCTGGGGAGGGGGCTGGGATCCAGTGGGGGGATCCAGGGGAGAAAGGATCCAGGGAGGGAGGGATCAGGATCCAGTGGGAGAAGGATTCAGAGGGACAAGGATCCAGTGGGGAAAAGGATCCAGTGGGGAAAAGGATCTGGATTCGGAGGGAAAAGGATCCAGTGGGGAAAGGATCCAGGAGTCAGGGAGGGAGGGATCAGGATCCAGTGGGAGAAGGATTCAGAGGGAAAAGGATCCAGGGAGAAAGGATCCAGGATCCAGGGAGGGAGGGATCGGGATCCAGTGGGAGAAGGATTCCAAGGGAAAAGGATCCAGTGGGAGAAGGATTCAGAGGGAAAAGGATCCAGGGGAGAAAGGATCCAGAATCCAGGGAGGGAAGGATCTGAGAAGGGAAGGATCCAGCAGGGAAAGGATCCAGGATCCAGGGAGGGAAGGATCCAAGGAGGGAAGGATTGGGATCCAGTGGGAGAAGGATTCAGAGGGAAAAGGATCCAGGGGAGAAAGGATCCAGAATCTGGGGAGGGAGGGATCCAGGGAGGGAGGAATCAGGATCCAGTGGGAGAAGGATTCAGAGGGAAAAGGATCCAGTGGGGAAAAGGATCTGGATTCAGAGGGAAAAGGATCCAGGGGGGGAGGGATCCAGGGGTAGTTCAGGATCCAGAATCCAGAGGAGGCGGGATCCAGGGGGGAGGGATCCAGGGGTAGTTTGGGATCCAGAATCCAGAGGGGGAGGGATCCAGGGGTAGTTCAGGATCATGGGGATCCATGGGGGGAGGGATCCAGGGGGGAGGGATCCAGGGGTAGTTCAGGATCCAGAATCCAGAGGAGGTGGGATCCAAGGTGGGAGGGATCCAGGGGATCCAGGGGTAGTTCAGGATCCAGAATCCAGAGCAGGCGGGATCCAGGGGGGGCGGGATCCATGGGGGAGGGATCCAGGGGATCCAGGGGGAAGGGATCCAGGGGTAGTTCAGGATCCAGAATCCAGAGGGGGAGGGATCCAGGGTGGGAGGGATCCAGGGGTAGTTCAGGATCCAGGGGTTGTTCAGGATCCAGAATCCAGAGGAGGCGGGATCCATGAGGAGAGGGATCCATGGGGGGAGGGATCCAGGGGATCCAGGGGTAGTTCAGGATCCATGGGGGGAGGGATCCAGGGGTAGTTCGGGATCCAGATCCAGAGGAGGTGGGATCCATGGGGTAGTTTGGGATCCAGAATTCAGGGGGGAGGGATCCAAGGTGGGAGGGATCCAGGGGGAAGGGATCCAGGGCAGGCACCAGATCCCGGCTCCGCCCAGGCTCTGCCATTGGGATCCGCTCTCCCTCTGCCCCGCAGCCCTCGGGCGTGTTCAGCCGCCTGGGCGCCGCCCCGGAGGGCCCTGATGGCACAGCCGATCCCAGCGCGGGGGATCCGGCGGATCCCGAGGCGCTGCCCTACGCCGGCGTGCTCAAGAAGCGCCGGGAATGTTCCGGAACGGCCACGACGACGATGGCGGCGCAGGACGGGGCCGTGTCCAGCTCGGGGGGCGGGGCCTGGGGGTGTGGCCAGGTCAGCAGCTCCTCCCGCAGCGTCTTCCGCAGGCTGGGCCGGAAACCCGACTGAGGGATCGGCCGGGATCCACCGGGATCGGCTGGGATCCACCGGGACTGACAGCAAGAACTGGGATCCCGGGCTGGACCAGACCCCCCAAAGGGATCCAGGACAGGAAAGGGATACTGGGATCGCTGGGATCCGGG
This sequence comes from Zonotrichia leucophrys gambelii, assembly GCF_028769735.1. Taxonomy (NCBI): domain Eukaryota; kingdom Metazoa; phylum Chordata; class Aves; order Passeriformes; family Passerellidae; genus Zonotrichia; species Zonotrichia leucophrys. The sequence goes on from NW_026992278.1 coordinate 194,182, forward strand.
GAATTCATCCACTGGGGCTGACAGCAGAACGGGGATCCTGGGGAATCCTACTGGGATCTGCTGGATCCACTGGGCTGACAGCAAGACCAAGGATCCTGGAAATCCTGCGGGATCCACCGGGATTGGCTGAGGGATCCACGGGACTGACAGCAGAATGAGATCTGGGGAATCTGCTGATCCCTGGGATCTGATGGGATCCACTGGGGTGACGAACTGGATCGTGGGATCCACTGGGGCTGACAGCAAGAACGGGGATCCTGGAAATCCTGCTGGATCCACTGGGATCGGCTGGGATCCACCGAGACTGACAGCAGGAATGAGGATCCGGGGATCCTGCTGGTCTGACTGGAAACTGGGTGGGATCCACTGGGAGTGTACAGCAAGGAATGGGGTCCTGGAATCCTGAGGATCCACTGGGATCTGATGGGATCCACTGGGACTGTTACAGCAAGAATGGGGATCCTGGAAATCCCGGTGGATCCACTGGGATCTGATGGGATCCACTGGAACTGAGGCAAGAATGGATCGTGGGATCGCTGGGATCCACTGGATGACGCAGAATGGATCCTGAAATCAATGGATCCACTGGATGTGGTGGATCCACCCAGTATTGGCTGGGAGCTGATGGGACTGACAGGGGATCCTGCTGGATCTGCTGGGATCCACTGGGAGCTGATGGGACTGACGAGGCTGGCAATGAGAATGGGGATCCTGCTGGATCCACCCGGGATCTACTGGGATCAGTGGGAATCTGCTGGGACCGACAGCAAGAACAGGGATCCTGGGAATGGAGATCCTGCTGGATCCACTTGGGATCTGCTGGGATCTCCTGACGACGAGAGCGGGGATCCCTGAGATCCTGGGAATCTTGCTGGGACTGATCCTGGGGATCCAGGGGATCCCAGGAGTGGCAATGCTGCTGGATCCACTGGGATCTACCCCAGGAACGGAGATCCCAGGAATCCTGGGAGTGGGAATCCTGCTGGGAATTGAGAGTGGATCCCCCGGAAAAGGGGGGATCCCACAAACCCAGATCCCCTGGAAAGGGGGATCCAGTGGGAATTGAGAGTGGATCCCCTGGCAAAGAGGAGATCCCACAGGAATCGGGGTTTGATCCCTGGAAAATCGGGGGGATCCCAGCAGGATTCGAGGCCGGATCCCCTGGGAATCCCATTGGGAACCCCGGTGGATCCCGGCTGCAGATCCCGAGGCCAAACCAGCACCAAAATCTCCCTTTTTTCGCCCCCAATTTTCCCTTTCCCTGATCTTTTTTGGGGGGATTATGGGGTGGGTTTTTAATCCCATTTTCTTGGATTTTATCCCCATTTTTCCTCAATTTTATTCCCATTTTTGTGGGGGTTTTATTCCCATTTTTGTGGGGGTTTTATTCCCATTTTCTTGGAATTTTATTCCCATTTTCTTGGGATTTTATTCCCATTTTTTACCCCCAAAAAATTTTACTCCAAATTAATCTTACTCCAAAAATGATCCCCGGGGGGAATTTTGGGAGCAGCTTCCTAAAAAACCCCAATTTTTTTCCCAAAAACCCCCAAATCCTTCCCAAACCCCACAACAGGTGCTCAAAACACCCCAAAATTGCCTTAAATTGTGGATTTTGCCTCCAGTTCCCCCAGGGCTTCCCAAAATCCCCAAATTCCCCATTTCCCCAAAAAATTTCTTCTTTTTTCTGGCCATAAACCCCGAAAATTTGCTTTTTTTCCCCCAAAATGAGTTCGGGGCAGGGAATTCTGAGCTGGGGGAGGTTTTTAATCAGGAAGAAATTGAAATTTGGGAATTTTTTCCCTCAATGTTTTGGCTTTTTTCCCCCAATTTTGGGATTTTTTTCCCTGCACTTTTTGGGTTTTTTCCCCCAGATTTGGGATTTTTTCCCTCACAGTTTGTGGTTTTTTCCCCAAATTTGGGATTTTTTCCCTCACAGTTTGTGTTTTTTTCCCTGAATTTGGGATTTTTCCCCCCAAATTCCAGGGCCAGGATTTTCACTGCGCTTCGGGTGAATTCTCGCGGTTTTTCCGCTTCTCGCGGGAGCTTTTTTTGGCAATAAACGAGCGGGAAAAAGTGTTAATAAACGCTAATTTATGCAGGTTTATTTAAATGAGTTTTAATTAACGCGGGGGGAGTTGAAAGCCCCGCCCCTTTCAATCCCGCCCATTCTACGTAACCACGCTCCTCTATGACGTCATAGCCACGCCCCCGGGGCAGGCGCGCGCGCGGGGTCTCCCCCTCACGGCCCCCCCGCCCCCCCCGCGCTGTTTTCGCTCCCGTTTCCTTCCGCCGCCGCTTTTGAAATTTAATTTTATTTTTATTTTTCCTCTTTCCGGAACCGGGAGGAAATTTAAAAACTCCCCGCGAGTCCCGGGATGAGCGGCCGGAACCGGCCGGGCCTGCGGCGTCCATGACAGGTGAGACCTTGGGGTGGTTCCGTTCCTCCTCCTCTTTCCCCTCCGCGGCGCGCAATGGACTCGCCCGGCTCCCCTGAGGGGCAGCGGAGGCCGCACCACCCGCGCGCTGCCGGAGGGGGGCGCTGCGTTTCCCCCCCTTTTGAGGAGAGAATGGGCTCGTCCTGTTTATGAGGGGGGGTTGAGGGGGCCCCGCCACGCGTGGGAGGAGGGGGGACACGCGGGGACACGCGGGGGACGCGGGGGGGGACAACAGGGCCTCCCTCCCCCCGGGACCGCGCTGTGGTTCCGCCCGCTGCGGTTCCGTTCGCTGCTGTGGGGAGCGAACCACTCGTGAAATGGGGGGGGCTGGGGGCGTTCTCTGTGTGTCCCCCTCCCCAAATCGCCCCTCAGCCCCTCAGGGTGAGATCCCTCCCCAAATTCCGGCCCGAATTCCTCCCCAAAATCCCAAATTTCCTCCCCGGGGAGGAGAAGCAGTTGTGTGGGACCCCATATTTGCTCCCCAATTTTCTCCCACCACAAAATCCCTCCTGAAATTCCCCTCCCCAAATTCCTTCCCTCATTTCCCTCCCCAAAAAAATTCTCCCAATTTTCCTTTCCAAAAACTCCCCACAATTTTCCCTCCCCCCAAAAAAATCCCAATTTTTCCCCTCCCCATAAAATCCCCCCAATTTTTCCCCTCAATTTTACCTCCCTAATTTCGTCTCCCCTAAAAATCTCCCCAATTTCTCCTCTCCAAGTTCCCCTCCACCAAAAAATCCCCCCAATTTCCCTCCCCAAATTCCCCCCAGAGCCAATGTTCCATCCCGAATTCCCTTTTCCTCCCCCACCCCAATTTTGGCCGTTTTCTCCCCATTTCTGGCCCAGGAGGAGCCGGGAGCCGCCCTCGGATCCGGATCCGGCGCTCGGGTACGGGCGGGGCTGGGCTTCAATTAATTGGGGTCGTTAACAAGGGGGGAACGAGACACGGATCTCAAAATATCCCAAAATCCCATGGATCCATCCCAAAATCCCATGGATTGGTCCCAAAATTCCATGAGTTGGTCCCAAAATCCCACAAATCCATCCCCAAATCCTATGGATTGGTCCCAAAATCCCCAAATCCAATAGGATTGGTCCCAAAATCGCAAAATTCCATGGATTGGTCCCAAAATCCCATGGATTCATCTCCAAAATTCCATGGATTGGTCCCAAAACCTCAGAGATCCCAAAATCCCACAGATCCACCCCAAAATCACAAAGGTCCAACCCAAAACCATTATTTATCCCACCGCTGATCCCATTATTGATCCCATTATTGATCCCATTGCTGTTCCCATTAATCCGTTATTGATCCACTATTGATCCGTTATTGATCACATTGCTGATCCCATGGATCCCGTTATTGATCCCATTGCTGATCCCATTATTGATCCCAATGATCCATTTTTGATCCCATTATCGATTTCACTATTGATCCCATTGATCCCATTGATCTCATTACTGATCCCATTACTGACCCCATTATCCGTCCCATTATTGATCCCATTGATCCATTCTAGATCCCATTGAGCCCATCATTGATTCCATTGATCCCACTGATCCCGTTATTGATCCGTTATTGGTCTCATTGATCCCATTATCAGTCCTATTATTGATCCATTATCAATCCCATTATCGACCCCATTGATCCATTATTGATCCATTATGGCTCCCGCAGGTGCTCCCGGCCCCGCAGGGTCCCGGGGGGGCTCCGGTGACCCCGGGGGTCCCCGAGGGGGGCGGGGCCACCATGAGTGAGGCGCTGGTGGTCAAGGAGGGCTGGCTGCACAAGAGGGGTGAGCTGGGGGCGGGGCTGGCCCTGGGGCGTGGTTTAGCGCTGGGGGCGGGCTACCATGAGTGAGGCGCTGGTGGTCAAGGAGGGCTGGCTGCACAAGAGGGGTGAGCTGGGGGCGGGGCCTGGGCCTGGGGGCGTGGTTTAGGCCCTGGGGGCGGGGCCACCATGAGTGAGGCGCTGGTGGTCAAGGAGGGCTGGCTGCACAAGAGGGGTGAGCTGGGGGCGGGGCTTGGGCCCTGGGGGCGGGGTTTGGGCACTGGGGGCGGGGCCACCATGAGTGAGGCGCTGGTGGTCAAGGAGGGCTGGCTGCACAAGAGGGTGAGCTGGGCGGGGCCTGGGCCCTGGGGCGGTCTTGGGTTTAGGGCGGATTTGGGCTTGGGATGGATTGGGATTTGGGGAGATTTGGGTTGGGATTTGGGATTGGATTGGAGTGTGGGATGGGGATTGGGATCAGATTGGGTCGGAATTGGGATGGGGTGGTTGGGATGGGGATTGGGAATTGGGGTGTGGATGGGGATTTGGGGTTAGGATTGGATGGATGAATGGGGAATGGGGGATTTGGGATTTGGGATTGGGATTGGGACTGGGGATTGGGATGCAGGGTGTGGAATGGGGGATTTGGGGTCTCAGGATAGGGTTGGGATGGGGGATTTGGGATTGGGGTTGGGGATGGGGAATGGGGCATTTGGAATGAGGGATTGGGGGTTTGGGATTGAGATGGGACCGGGGATTGGGATGGGTTTGGGGATGGGGATTGGAATTTGGGGTGTGGGATGGGGGATTTGGGATTGGGATTTGGAATTGGGGGTGTGGGATTGGGGGATTTGGGGTCGGGATTTGGGATTGGGATGGAAATGGGGAATGGGGGATTTGGGATTTCAGATTGGGGGATTTGGGATTGTGGGTTGGGGGGTCTCCCCCATTTCCATTCTCCCACTCCCCATTAACCCTTTCACCCCCATTAACCCTTTCAGTCCCCAGTCCCCCCCACCCCCATTAACCCTTTCACCCCCTGATCCCCCCACCCCCATTAACCCTTTCCCCCCCTGATCCCCCCACCTCCATTAACCCTTTCCCCCCTGATCCCCCACCCCCATTAACCCTTTCAGTTCCCAGTCCCTCCCACCCCCATTAACCCTTTCACCCCCATTAACCCTTTCACCCCCATTAACCCTTTCACACCCTGATCCCCCCACCTCCATTAACCCTTTCCCCCCTGATCCCCCACCCCCATTAACCCTTTCATCCCCATTAACCCTTTCACCCCCATTAACCCTTTCACCCCTGATCCCCCACCCCCATTAACCCTTTCACCCCCATTAACCCTTTCACCCCCTGATCCCCCCACCCCCATTAACCCTTTCACCCCCATTAACCCTTTCAGTCCCCAGTCCCTCCCACCCCCATTAACCCTTTCACCCCCATTAACCCTTTCCCCCCCGATCCCCCACCCCCATTAACCCTTTCCCTCCCTGAGCCCCCACCCCCATTAACCCTTTCCCCCACTGATCCCCCACCCCCATTAACCCTTTCACCCCCATTAACCCCTTCCCCTCTCGCAGGCGAGTACATCAAGACGTGGCGCCCCCGCTATTTCCTGCTCAAGAGCGACGGCTCCTTCATCGGCTACAAGGAGCGGCCGGAGAGCCCCGAGCTGGCCCTGACCCCCCTCAACAACTTCTCCGTGGCCGGTGCGGGCTCAGGACAGGGGGGTCCCACCCCAAACCCCCCGGTTTTCCCGGGGTTTTTGCCCCATTTTGCGGTTTTTTGCCCCATTTTGCTGGTTTTTACCCGACTTTGCCGTTTTGGCCCCGTTTCCCAGAGTGCCAGCTGATGAGGACGGAGCGGCCGCGCCCCAACACCTTCGTCATCCGCTGCCTGCAGTGGACAACGGTCATCGAGAGGACCTTCCACGTGGACACGGCCCAGGAACGGTGCGTGGGAGCCCAGAGCCTGATGGGAAGGGTCCTGAGTCCCTTGGGAGAGATCCCAAATCCCAATGGGAGAGATCCTAAATCCCTGTGGGAGAGATCCCCAAAAGGAGAGACCCCAAATCCTGATGGGAGAGATCCTAAATCCCTTGGGAGAGACCCCAAATCCCTGTGGGAGAGATCCCAAAAGGAGAAACCCCAAATCCTTCCATGATGGATCCTAAATCCCTGTGGGAGAGATCCCCAAAAGGAGAGACCCTAAATCCTGATGGGAAGGGTCCTAAATCCCTTGGGACAGAGCCCAAATCTCTCTGGGTGGGATCTCATAAGGAGAGACCCCAAATCCTGATGGGAGGGATCCTAAATTCACTTAGGAGACATCCTAAATCCCTTAGGAGAGATCCCCAAAAGGAGAGACCCTAAATCCTGATGGGAAGGGTCCTGAATCCCTTGGGAGAGATCCTAAATCCCTGTGGGAGAGATCCCCAAAAGGAGAGACCCCAAATCCTGATGGGAGAGATCCCCAAAAGGAGAGACCCCAAATCCTGATGGGAAGGGTCCTGAATCCCTTGGGAGAGATCCTAAATCCCTCTGGGTGGGATCCCAAAAGGAGACACCCCAAATCCTTCCATGATGGATCCTAAATCCCTGTGGGAGAGATCCCCAAAAGGAGAGACCCCAAATCCTGCTGGGAGAGATCCCATTTCACAGCGAGCAGCGGCTCCTGGCCATGGATCCCAGTGTTAGATCCCTGTTTGTGACCCACTGGATCCCATTTCACAGGGACGAGTGGCTCCAGGCCATCCAGGCCGTGGATCCCTGTGTTAGATCCCATTAGTGACCCACTGGATCCCTTTCCCACAGTGATGAGTGGCTCCAGGCCGTCCAGGCCGTGGATCCCTGTGTTAGATCCCAGTTTGGGATCCATTTTGTGACCCACTGGATCCCTTTCCACAGGGACGAGTGGCTCCAGGCCATTGATCCCTGTGTTAGATCCCAGTTTGTGATCCACTAAATCCCATTTCACAGCGATGAGTGGCTCCAGGCCATCCAGGCCGTGGATCCCTGTGTTAGATCCCAGTTTGTGACCCACTGGATCCCATTTCACAGCGAGCAGCGGCTCCAGGCCGTGGATCCCAGTTTGGGATCCAGTTTGTGACCCACTGGATCCCATTTCACAGGGATGAGTGGCTCCAGGCCATCCAGGCCGTGGATCCCAGTTTGGGATCCAGTTTGTGACCCACTGGATCCCATTTCACAGGGATGAGTGGCTCCAGGCCGTGGATCCCTGTGTTAGATCCCAGTTTGTGACCCACTGGATCCCATTTCACAGGGATGAATGGCTCCAGGCCGTCCAGGCCGTGGATCCCTGTGTTAGATCCCAGTTTGTGACCCACTGGATCCCTTTCCCACAGCGATCAGTGGCTCCAGGCCATCCAGGCCGTGGATCCCTGTGTTAGATCCCTGTTTTGGATCCACTGGATCCCTTTTTGCAGCGATCAATGGCTCCAGGCCATCCAGGCCGTGGATCCCAGTGTTAGATCCATTGGTGACCCACTGGATCCCTTTCCCATAGGGATGAGTGGCTCCAGGCCATGGATCCCTGTGTTAGATCCCAGTTTGGGATCCGTTTTGTGACCCACTGGATCCCTTTCCCACAGGGATGAGTGGCTCCAGGCCATCCAGGCCATGGATCCCAGTGTTAGATCCCTGTTTGTGACCCACTGGATCCCATTTCACAGGGACGAGTGGCTCCAGGCCATCCAGGCCGTGGATCCCTGTGTTAGATCCCATTAGTGACCCACTGGATCCCTTTCCCACAGTGATGAGTGGCTCTGGGCCATCCAGGCCATGGATCCCTGTGTTAGATCCCATTAGTGACCCACTGGATCCCTTTCCCATAGGGATGAGTGGCTCTGGGCCATCCAGGCCGTGGATCCCAGTGTTAGATCCCTGTTTGTGACCCACTGGATCCCTTTCCCACAGGGACGAGTGGCTCCAGGCCATCCAGGCCGTGGATCCCTGTGTTAGATCCCTGTTTTAGATCCACTGGATCCCTTTCCCATAGGGACGAGTGGCTCCAGGCCATCCAGGCCGTGGATCCCTGTGTTAGATCCCAGTTTGGGATCCATTAGTGACCCACTGGATCCCTTTCCCATAGGGATGAGTGGCTCCAGGCCATCCAGGCCGTGGATCCCTGTGTTAGATCCCTGTTTTAGATCCCAGTTTGTGACCCACTGGATCCCTTTCCCACAGGGATGAGTGGCTCCAGGCCATCCAGGCCGTGGATCCAGATCCCATTAGTGACCCACTGGATCCCATCCCTTTCCCATAGGGATGAATGGCTCCAGGCCATCCAGGCCGTGGCCTCGGGGCTCAAGCTCCGCCCGCCGGCCCCGGAGCCGCCCGAGCTCGAGGGATCCCCCGGGGACGGAGAGAGCGCCGGGAGAGCGCGCGGCAAAGTGGTGAGTGAGCCCCGAAACGGCCCCAAAATTCCCCAAAAACACCCGAAATATCCCCTGAGAAATCTCCCAAAATATCCCCAAAATCCCACCAAATTCCCCTGAGAAATCCCTCAAAAACCACCCAGAATATGCCCCAAAAAATCCCAAAATATCCCCAAAATCCCACAAAATTCCCCTGAGAAATCCCTCAAAAACCACCCAGAATATCCCCCAAAAAATCCCCAAAATCCCACAAAATTCCCCTGAGAAATCCCTCAAAAACCACCCAGAATATCCCCTAAAAAATCTCCCAAAATATCCCCAAAATCCCACAAAATTCCCCTGAGAAATCCCTCAAAAACCACCCAGAATATCCCCCAAAAAATCCCAAAAATATCCCCAAAATAATTCCCAAAATATCCCGGAAAATCCCAAAAAACCACCCCAAAACCCACCCAGAATATCCCCCAAAAAATCCAAAAAATATCCCCAAAATAATTCCCAAAATATCCCGGAAAATCCCAAAAAACCCCTTCCAACCCAAAACCCACCCAAAATATCCAAAAAAAATCCCCCTGAAAAATTCATCACAAAACACCCCAAATAGCGCCAAAAAATGCCAAAAGAAACCCCCAAAAATCGCTCAAAACCTCCCAAAATATTCCCAAAATGTCCCCCAAAACCACCCAGAAATAACCCGGAATATCCCCCAAAATCCCCTGAAAAATCTCCCAAAATATCCCCAAAATCCCACCAAATTCCCCTGAGAAATCCCTCAAAAACCACCCAGAATATCCCCCAAAAAATCCCAAAATATCCCCAAAATCCCACCAAATTCCCCTGAAAAAATCCCTCAAAAACCACCCAGAATATCCCCCAAAAAATCCCAAAATATCCCCAAAATCCCACCAAATTCCCCTGAGAAATCCCTCAAAAACCACCCAGAATATCCCCCAAAAAATCCCAAAAATATCCCCAAAATCCCACCAAATTCCCCTGAGAAATCCCTCAAAACCCACCCAGAATATCCCCTGAAAAATCTCCCAAAATATCCCCAAAATCCCACAAAATTCCCTGAGAAATCCCTCAAAAAGCACCCAAAATATCCCCAAAAAATCCCACTAATATCTCCAAACTAATTCCCAAAATATCCGCCAAATCACCCAAAAATTTTCCCCCAAAATACCAAAAACTCCTAAAAAATAAAAAAACAAAAAAATTCTCCCAAAAAATCACTAAAAAATCCCAAAAAAACCCCACCCAAAAATCACAAAAAACCCCAAAAAATCCAGAGAAAAATCACCAAAAAATCAAGAAAAATCACCAAAATAAGTCAGAAAAAAAAATCACCAAAAAATTTAAAAAGCTCCCAAGTTTTAGGGCTTTTAATAAATAATAAAAATAAAATAAAACCCCCAAAAAGTGATTTTTTTGCCCAAACCAGAGCATGGCAGACTTTGATTACCTGAAGCTGCTGGGCAAGGGCACCTTCGGGAAGGTGATCCTGGTGCAGACTTTGATTACCTGAAAAAATCCCCTAAAAAATCCCCAAAAATCAAAAATAATCCCCAATAAATCCCAAAAAAATCCCTCCCAAAGTCCCATAAAATCCTCTGAAAAATTCCCAAAAATTCGCAAAAAAATCCCAAAAACTCACCAGAAAAATCACAAAAAAAATCACGAAAAATCCAAAAAAATTTCCAAAAATCTCCCAAAAATCCCCAAAAAATTCCCAAAAAATCCCCAAAAAATCCCAAATTTTTAGGACTTTTAATAAATAACAAAAACAGAATAAAAGCCTCAAAAAGTGATTTTTTTTCCCAAATCAGAGCATGGCAGACTTTGATTACCTGAAGCTGCTGGGCAAGGGCACCTTCGGGAAGGTGATCCTGGTGCAGACTTTGATTACCTGAAAAAATCCCCTAAAATTTTTCCAAAAATCAAAAAAAATCCCCAAAAAATCACGAGAAAACTCCAAAAAATCCCTCCCAAAGTCCCATAAAATCCTCTGAAAAATTCCCAAAAATTGGCCAAAAAATCCCCAAAAAAATCCCAAAAACCCACCAGAAAAATCACAAAAAAAATCACAAAAAATCCAAAAAAATTCCCAAAAATCTCCCAAAAAATCCCCAAAAAATCCCCAAAAAACCCCAAATTTTAAGGACTTTTAATAAACAATAAAAATAAAATAAAACCCCCAAAAAGTGATTTTTTTGCCCCATTAGAGCATGGCAGACTTTCATTACCTGAAAAAATCCTCTAAAAAATTTCCAAAAATCAAAAAAACCCCCCAAAAAATCACAAGAAAACTCCAAAAAATCCCTCCCAAAGTCCCATAAAATCCTCTGAAAAATTCCCAAAAACTGGTCAAAAATTCCTCAAAAACTCACCCGAAAAATCACAAAAAAAATCACAGAAAATCAAAAAAATTTCCCAAAAAATCTCCCAAAAATTCCCAAAAAATCCCCAAAAAATCTGCAAAAAATCCCACATTTTTAGGACTTTTAATACACAATAAAAATAAATTAAAAACCCCAAAAAAGTGATTTTTTCTGCTGAATCAGAGCATGGCAGACTTTGATTACCTGAAGCTGCTGGGCAAGGGCACCTTCGGGAAGGTGATCCTGGTGCAGACTTTGATTACCTGAAAAAATCCCCTAAAAAATCCCCAAAAATCAAAAATAATCCCCAAAAAATCATGAGAAATCCCCAATAAATCCTCAAAAAAATCCCTCCCAAAGTCCCATAAAATCCTCTGAAAAATTCCCAAAAATTGGCCAAAAAATCCTCAAAAAAATCCCAAAAACCCACCAGAAAAATCACAAAAAAAAATCCAAAAAAATTCCCAAAAACCCCCAAAAAATCCCCAAAAAATCCCCAAAAAATCCCAAATTTTTAGGGCTTTTAATACACAATAAAAATAAATTAAAAGCCCCAAAAAGTGATTTTTTCTGCTGAATCAGAGCATGGCAGACTTTGATTACCTGAAGCTGCTGGGCAAGGGCACCTTCGGGAAGGTGATCCTGGTGCGCGAGAAAAGCTCCGGGCGCTGCTACGCCATGAAAATCCTGCGCAAGGAGGTCGTCATTGCCAAGGTCTGGGAATTGGGGCAAAAAATCAGAATTTGGGAAAAAAAATGGGGATTTTGGGGGAAAAAAATGGGAATTTTTCAGGCAAAAATTTGGGGATTTTGGGGGAAAAAATGAGAATTTGGGGGAAAAAAGGAAAATTTTGGAGAAAAAAATGGGAATTTTTCAGGCAAAAATTTGGGGATTTTGGGGGGAAAAATGGGGATTTTGCAGGCAAAAATTTGGGGATTTTGGGGGAAAAAATGGGGATTTTGCAGGAAAAAATTTGGGGATTTTTGGGGAAAAAAAGAGGGGTTTTTGGGGGAAAAAATGGGAATTTTTCAGGCAAAAATTTGGGGATTTTTCAGGAAAAAATGGGGATTTTGGGGAAAAAATGGGGATTTTGCAGGGAAAAATGGGAAATTTTGGGGGGAAAAAATGGGAATTTTCAGGCAAAAAAATGGGGATTTTGGGGGGAAAAAATGGGGATTTTGCAGGGGAAAATGGGGATTTTAGGAGAAAAAATGGGATTTTTTTTGGTAAAAAAGGTATTTTTGGGGTGGTCGTCGTTGTCAAATTTTGGGGCAAAAAATGGGGATTTTGGGGCAAAAATGGGGATTTTGCAGGGAAAAATGGGAAATTTTGGGGGGAAAAATGGGAATTTTCAGGCAAAAATTTGGGGATTTTGGGGGAAAAAATGGGGATTTTGGGGGGAAAAAATGGGAAATTTTGGGGAAAAAATGGGAATTTTTCAGGCAAAAATTTGGGGATTTTGGGGGAAAAAATGGGAATTTTTTGGGGTAAAAAAGGGTATTTTTGGGGTGGTCGTTGTTGTCAAAGTTTGGGGCAAAAAATGGGGATTTTGGGGCAAAAAACGGGGATTTTGCAGGAAAAAATGGGAAATTTTGGGGGGAAAAAATAGGAATTTTCAGGCAAAAATTTGGGGATTTTGGAGGGAAAAAATGGGGATTTTGCAGGGGAAAATGGGGATTTTTGGAGAGAAAAAATGGGAATTTTTCAGGCAAAAATTTGGGGATTTTGGGGGAAAAAATGGGGATTTTGCAGGAAAAAATGGGAATTTTGGGGGGAAAAAATGGGAATTTTCAGGGAAAAATTTGGGGATTTTGGGGGGAAAAAATGGGGATTTTGGGGGGAAAAATGGGGAATTTTGGGGAAAAAATGGGAATTTTCAGGGAAAAATTTGGGGATTTTGGGGAAAAAAAGGGAATTTTTGGAGAAAAAATGGGAATTTTTTTGAGAAAAAATGGGAATTTTGGGGGGAAAAAAATGGGAATTTTCAGGCAAAAATTTGGGGATTTTGGGGGGAAAAATGGGGATTTTGCAGGAAGAAATGGGAAATTTTGGGGGGAAAAAATGGAAAATTTTGGAGAAAAAAATGGGAATTTTTCAGGCAAAAATTTGGGGATTTTGGAGGGAAAAAATAGGAATTTTGCAGGAAAAGAAATGGGGATTTTGAAGAAAAAATGGGAATTTTTGGAGAAAAAATGGGAATTTTCAGGCAAAAATTTGGGGATTTTGGGGGAAAAAATGGGGATTTTGGGGGGAAAAAATGGGAATTTGGGGGGAAAAAATGGGAAATTTTGGGGAAAAAAATGGGAATTTTTCAGGCAAAAATTTGGGGATTTTGAAGGGAAAAAATGGGGATTTTGCAGGAAAAAATGGGGATTTTTGGGAAAAAAAATGGGGATTTTGCAGGAAAAAAATGAGGATTTTTGGAGAAAAAATGGGATATTTTTGGGATAAAAAGGGTATTTTTGGGGAGGTCATCGTTGTCAAGGTTTGGGATAAAAAATGGAGATTTGGGGGGAAAAATGGGGATTTTGGAGGGAAAAAATGGGAAATTTTGGGGAAAAAATGGGAATTTTCTGGCCAAAATTTGGGGATTTTGCAGGAAAAAATGGGGATTTTGGAGAAAAAATGGGAATTTTTCAGGCAAAAATTTGGGGATTTTGGGGGAAAAAATGGGGATTTTGCAGGAAAAAATGGGGATTTTGGGGGGAAAAAATGGGAATTTTTCAGGCAAAAATTTGGGGATTTTGGAGGGAAAAAATGGGAATTTTGGGGGGAAAATGGGTATTTTTGGGACGTCATTGTCGCCAGAGTTTGGGGCGAAAAACGGAGCTTTTGGGCAAAAAGGGAATTTTGGGAAAAAATGGGGGTTTGGGGCAAAAAACCAGGAGTTTTGGGTTAAAAAGGGCATTTTTGGGGTGTGGTTTGGGGCAGTTTGGGAAAGGAAAAAAAGGCATTTCTGGGGCACTTTGGGATGAAAAATGGCATTTTTGGGGCATTTTGGGGATGGAAAATGGCATTTTTGGGATAGTTTGGTGTGGAAAAATGCGATTTTTGGGTCAGTTCTGGTCGGATAAGGGTATTTTTGGGGTGGAAAATGGGATTTTTGGGGTGGAAAATGGGATTTTTGGGGTGGAAAATGGGATTTTTGGGTGATTTTCCCCCGCAGGACGAGGTGGCGCACACGGTGACCGAGAGCCGGGTGCTGCAGAACAGCCGGCACCCCTTCCTGACCGTGCGTGCAAATTCCCAAATTCCCAAAATTCCTGCCCAAAATCCTGAAATTCTGGGAGTTAAATCCTGAATTTCCAGGAATTCCTGCCCAAAATCCTGAAATTCTGGGAATTCCTGCCCAAAATCCCGAAATTCTGGGAATTAAATCCTGAATTTCCAGCAATTCCTGCCCAAAATCCTGAAATTCTGGGAATTAAATCCTGAATTCCCAGCAATTCCTGCCCAAAATCCCGAAATTCTGGGAATTAAAACCCGGAATTCCTGCCCAAAATTCTGGGAATTAAATCCTGAATTTCCAGCAATTCCTGCCCAAAATTCAGAATTTCCAGGAATTAAACCCCAAAATTCCAGGAATTCCTGCCCAAAATCCTGAAATTCTGGGAATTAAATCCTGAATTTCCAGAAATTCCTGCCCAAAATCCTGAAATTCTGGGAATTAAAACCCGGAATTCCTGCCCAAAATCCCAAATGCTGGGAATTAAATCCTGAATTTCTGGGAATTCCTGCCCAAAATCCTAAAATTCTGGGAATTCCTGCCCAAAATCCTGAAATTCTGGGAATTAAAACCCAAAATTCCTGCCCAAAATCCCCAAAATTCTGGGAATTAAATCCCAAAATTCCAGGAATTCCTGCCCAAAATCCTGAAATTCTGGGAATTAAAACCCGGAATTCCTGCCCAAAATTCTGGGAATTAAATCCTGAATTTCCAGCAATTCCTGCCCAAAATCCTGAATTTCTGGGAATTCCTGCCCAAAATCCTGAAATTCTGGGAATTAAATCCTGAATTTCCAGAAATTCCTGCCCAAAATCCCGAAATTCTGGGAATTAAATCCTGAATTTCTGGGAATTCCTGCCCAAAATCCTGAAATTCTGGGAATTAAAACCCAAAATTCCAGGAATTCCTGCCCAAAATCCCAAAATTCTGGGAATTAAATCCTGAATTTCCAGAAATTCCTCCCTAAAATCCCAAATTTCCAAGAATTAAATCTCCAATTTCTTGGAATTTCCCCCCAATATCCTGAAATTCTGGGAATCCCCTCCCCAAAATCCCCAATTTCCTGAAATTAAATCTCAAATTTCCAAGAACTCTTCCCCAAAATCTGGAAATTCTGGGAATTCCTGCACAAAATCCTGAATTTCCAGGAATTAAATCCAGAATTTCCAAAATTCCTGCCCAAAATCCCAAATTTCCAAGAATTAAATCCCGAGTTTCTGGGAATTCTCAAAATCCTGAATTTCCAGGAATTAAATCCTCCAAATCCCCAAATTTCCAGGGATTAAATCCCAAACTTCCAGTAATTTAATTCACAATTTCCAGGAATTCCTCCTCCAAAATCCCAAATATCCAGGAATTAAATCCTCACTTTTCCACTTATTAAATCTGGAATTTCCAGCAATTCCCTCTCCAAAATCCTGAATTTCCAGTAATGAAATCCCTGAATTTCCAGGAATTCCTTTCCCAAATCCCTGAATTTTTGGGATTTTTTTTTTCCCCAAAATCCCTGAATTTCCAGGATTTCCCTTCCCAAACCCCCAATTTTTGGGAATTTCTTTCCCAAACCCCAAATTTTTGGGATTTTTTTCCCAAAATTCCCATTTTTTCCCCCAAAATTCCCATTTTTTCCCAAAATTCCCATTTTTCCCCAGGCTCTCAAGTACGCCTTCCAGACCAGCGACCGCCTGTGCTTTGTCATGGAATACGCCAACGGCGGGGAGGTGGGAGCTGAGCAAATTTGGGATTTTGCACCCCAAAAATTGAATTTTCCTTGGGCCTGGGGGGGTTTTCTGTCTTCCCTCCTTTTCCCCAAATTTTTCCTCATTTTCCCGCAATTTTCCCCCTTTTCCCAGCTCTTTTCCTGCAATTTTTCCCAATTTTTCCCCATTTATTCCCCCCATTTCCCCCAAATTTTTCTCAATTTCACCCCAAATTTTTCCCCATCTTTGCCCGTTTTCCCTCCAGTTTCCCCCATTTTTTCCTCAATTTTTCCCCGAATTTTCCCCAATTTTTGCCCCTTTTTCCCCCCATTTTTTCCCCAAATATTTTCCCCATTTTTTTCCTATTTTCCACCCAATTTTTCCCCAACTTCTCCCCCAATTTCCCCCAATTTTTCCCATTTCCTCATCAACTTCCCCAATTTTCCCCTCAATTTTCCTCCCAATTTGCCCCAATTTTTCTGCCGATTTTGCCCCTTTTTCCCCCTCGTTTTCCCCAACTTCCACCCAATTTTCCCCTGATTTCCCCCATTTTTTCCCATTTTTCCCCTTAATTCCCCCCTCAAATTTTCCCCATTTTCTCCTTCAATTTCCATTTTATTCTCCCCCCATTTTTTCCCAATTTCCCCGTTTTCCCCCCCATTTTCTTAGCTATTTTTCCCCCGTTTTCCCCCCAATTTCCCAGCTGTTTTTCCCCGATTTTTTCCCAATTTCCCCGTTTTTCCCCCCATTTTCCCAGCTGTTTTTCCCGGATTTTTTCCCAATTTCCCCATTTTTCCCCCAATTTCCCCCCTGTTTCTCCCTGATTTTTTTTCCAATTTCCCCGTTTTTCCCCTCCAATTTCCCAGCTGTTTTTCCCCATTTTTCCCCCATTATTTCCCAGCTGTTTTTCCCAATTTCCCAGCTGTTTTCCCCATTTTCCCCCATTATTTCCCAGCTGTTTTTCCCAATTTCCCAGCTGTTTTCCCCATTTTTCCCCCATTATTTCCCAGCTGTTTTCCCCCATTTCCCAGCTGTTTTTCCCATTTTTCCCATTATTTCCCAGCTGTTTTTCCCCAATTTCCCAGCTGTTTTCCCCCCAATTTCCCAGCTGTTTTTCCCCGATTTTTTCCCCATTTTTCCCCCATTTCCCAGCTGTTTTTCCCCCATTATTTCCCAGCTGTTTTTCCCAGATTTTTTCCCAATTTCCCATTTTCCCCCATTATTTCCCAGCTGTTTTTCCCAATTTCCCCCATTATTTCCCAGCTGTTTTTCCCATTTTCCCCCATTATTTCCCAGCTGTTTTTCCCGGATTTTTCCCCAATTTTCCCATTTTTCCCCCATTATTTCCCAGCTGTTTTTCCCCAATTTCCCAGCTGTTTTTCCCCCATTATTTCCCAGCTGTTTTTCCCGGATTTTTTCCCAATTTTCCCATTTTCCCCCATTATTTCCCAGCTGTTTTTCCCGTTTTTCCCCCATTATTTCCCAGCTGTTTTTCCCAATTTCCCGGATTTTTCCCCCATTATTTCCCAGCTGTTTTCCCCAATTTCCCCATTTTCCCCCATTTTTCCCAGCTGTTTTTCCACCTGTCCCGCGAGCGCGTGTTCCCGGAGCCGCGGGCTCGGTTCTACGGCGCCGAGATCGTCTCAGCCCTCGAGTACCTGCACTCGCGGGACGTCGTCTATCGCGACATCAAGGTGGGCTTGGGCTCAATTCCTGGGAATTTGGGACTCTGGGGAGAATTCCGGGGATCTGGGGCCAAAATCCTGGGGTTTGGGGCGGATTTTGGGCTGAATTCAGGGGGTTTTGGGGCCAAAATCCTGAGATTTTGGGGCGGATTTTGTGGGATTTTGGGCTAAATTCAGGGGGTTTTGGGGCCAAAATCCTGAGATTTTGGGGCGGATTTTGTGGGATTTTGGGGCTGATTTTGGGGCCAAAATCCTGAGATTTTTGGGGCTGATTTCCTGGGATTTTGGGCTGATTTTGGGGCCAGAATCCTGGGATTTTTGGGTGGATTTTGGGGCTGATTTGGGGGCTGATTTTGGAGCTGATTTTGTCAGATTTGGGGCTGATTTTGTGAGATTTGGGGTTGATTTTGGGACTGATTTTGTCACATTTCGGGCTGATTTTTGGAGCTGATTTTGTCAGATTTTGGGCTGATTTTGGGGCTGATTTTGGGGCTGATTTTGGGGCTGATTTTGTGAGATTTGGGGCTCAATTCCTGGGATTTTGGCTCCAATTCCTGGGATTTTGGGGCTGATTTTGTGGGATTCTGGGGTTAATTCCTATGATTTGGGGGCTGAATCTGTGGGATTTTGGGGCTGATTTCCTGGGATTTTGGAGCTGATTTGGGGGCTGATTTTGTGAGATTTGGGGCTCAGTTCCCGGGATTTTTGGGGCTGAATTCCTGGGATTTCGGGCTGATTTTGTGGGATTTTGGGGTCAATTCCTGGGATTCAGGGACTGATTTATGTGAGATTTTGGGGCTGAATTCCTGGGATTTTGGGGTTAATTCCTGAGATTTTTGGGGCTGATTTCCTGGGATTTTGGAGCTGATTTTGGGGCTGATTTTGGGGCTGATTTGGGGCTGATTTTATGAGATTTGGGGCTCAATTCCCGGATTTTGGCTCCAATTCCAGGGATTTTGGGGCTGATTTTGTGGGATTTTGGGGTTAATTCCTGGGATTTGGGGGCTGAATCTGTGGGATTTTGGGGCTGATTTCCTGGGATTTTGGGGCTGATTTTGGGGCTGATTTTGTGAGATTTGGGGCTCAATTCCCAGGAGTTTGGGGCCAATTTCCAGGATTTCGGGGCTGATTTTGTGGGATTTTGGGGTCAATTCCTGGGATTCAGGGACTGATTTATGTGAGATTTTGGGGCTGAATTCCTGGGATTTGTGGGCTGAATTCCCGGGATTTTTGGAGCTGAATTTGTGGGATTTTTGGCGCCCAATTCCCAGGAGTTTGGGGCTGAATTTGTGGGATTTTGGGGCTGAATTTGTGGGATTTTGGGGCTGAATTCCCGGGATTTTGGGGCTGAATTTGTGGGATTTTTGGGGCTGAATTTGTGGGATTTTGGGGCTGAATTTGTGGGATTTTGGGGCTGAATTTGTGGGATTTTTGGGGCTGAATTCCTGGGATTTTGGGGCTGAATTTGTGGGATTTTGGGGCTGAATTTGTGGGATTTTGGGGCTGAATTTGTGGGATTTTGGGGCTGAATTTGTGGGATTTTGGAGCCGAATTCCCGGGATTTTTGGGGCTGAATTTGTGGGATTTTGGGGCTGAATTTGTGGGATTTTGGAGCCGAATTCCCGGGATTTTGGGGCTGAATTTCTGGGATTTTTGGGGCTGAATTCCTGGGATTCAGGGACTGATTTATGCGAGATTTTGGGACGGATTCTTGGGATTTTGGGGTTAATTCCTGGGATTTTGGGGCTGAATTTGTGGGATTTTTGGGGCTGAATTTGTGGGATTTTTGGGGCCCAATTCCCGGGATTTTGGGCTGAATTTGTGGGATTTTTGGGCCCAATTCCCGGGATTTTGGTGCCGAATTCCCAGCTGGAGAATCTGATGCTGGACAAGGACGGGCACATCAAGATCACGGATTTCGGGCTCTGCAAGGAGGGGGTGACGGACGGGACCCCCATGAAAACTTTCTGTGGCACCCCCGAGTACCTGGCGCCCGAGGTGAGGGCTGGGAATTCCCAAAATTCCTGAAAAAATCCCAAAATTCCAGAAAAAATCTAAAAAACCTCAAAATTCTATTAAAAAATCCCCAGAGAATTCCCTCAAAATCCTGCAAGGATTTTCTGCAGCACCCCTGAGTACCTGGCACCCGAGGTGAGGGCTGGGAATTCCCAAAATTCTCAAAAAAAAATCCCAAAATTCCATGAAAAAATCCAAAATTCCAGAAAAAATCTAAAAAATCCCAAAATTCTATTAAAAAATCCCCAAATCCCCAGAGAATTCCAGAAAAAATCCCCAGAGAATTCCCTCAAAATCCTGCAAGGATTTTCTGCAGCACCCCTGAGTACCTGGCACCCGAGGTGAGGGCTGGGAATTCCCAAAATTCCTGAAAAAAATCCCAAAATTCCAGAAAAAATCCAAGAATTCCCCCCAAAAATTCAAAATTCCTGAAAAAGTAACCGAGAGAATTGCCCAAAATCCTGCAAGGATTTTCTGCGGCACCCCCGAGTACCTGGTGCCTGAGGTGAGGGCTGGGAATTCCCAAAATTCCCCAAAAAAATCCCAAAATTCCATGAAAAAATCCAAAATTCCAGAAAAAATCTAAAAAATCCCAAAATTCTATTAAAAAATTCCCAAATCCCCAGAGAATTCCCTCAAAATCCTGCAAGGACTTTCTGCGGCACCCCTGAGTACCTGGCGCCCGAGGTGAGGGCTGGGGATTCCCAAAATTCCTGAAAAAAATCCCAAAATTCCTGAAAAAAATCCAAAATAAATCCTAAAATTCCCTAAAAAATCCCGAAATTCTATTAAAAAAATCCCCAAAGCCCCAGAGAATTCCCTCAAAATCCTGCAAGGATTTTCTGCGGCACCCCCGAGTACCTGGCGCCCGAGGTGAGGGCTGGGAATTCCCAAAATTCCCCAAAAAAATCCCAAAATTCCATGAAAAAATCCAAAATTCCCGGAGAATTCCCCAAAAGGTCCTGGAAGATGACACCCCATGACTTTGCCCCCCCCACAGGTCCTGGCAGGTGACCCTGTGCCCTCTTTTCCCCCTTCAGGTCCTGGAAGATGACTTTGCCCCCCAGGTCCTGACAGGTGACTCCCTGTCTTTTACCCCCACAAGTCCTGGAAGATCACACCCCATGCCTTTGCCCCTTTAGGTCCTTACAGGTGACCCCCACGCCTTTACCCCCTCAGGTCCTGGCAGGTCACACCCACACCTTTACCCCCCCAGGTCCTGGCAGGTCACACCCATGACTTTGCCTCCCAGGTCCTGGCAGGTCACACCCATGACTTTGCCCCCCCAGGTCCTGGCAGGTCACACCCACACCTTTCCCCCCCCAGGTCCTGGCAGGTCACACCCATGACTTTGCCCCCCCAGGTCCTGGCAGGTGACCCTGTGCCCTCTTTTCCCCCTTCAGGTCCTGGAAGATGACTTTGCCCCCCAGGTCCTGACAGGTGACTCCCTGTCTTTTACCCCCACAAGTCCTGGAAGATGACACCCCATGCCTTTGCCCCTTTAGGTCCTGACAGGTGACCCCCACACCTTTACCCCCCCAGGTCCTGGCAGGTCACCCCCACACCTTTACCCCCCCAGGTCCTGGCAGGTCACACCCACACCTTTACCCCCACAGGTCCTGACAGGTCACACCCACGTCTTTGCCCCCCCAGGTCCTGGCAGGTGACCCTGTGCCCTTTACCCCCACAGGTCCTGGTAGGTCGAACCCATGACTTTGCCCCCCAGGTCCTGGCAGGTAATTTGTGCCCTCTCCCTGCAGGTCCTGGAAGATGACACCCCTCACCTTTACTTCCACAGGTCCTGACAGGTGACCCCCACACCTTTACCCCCCCAGGTCCTGGCAGGTCACACCCATGACTTTGCCCCCCCCAGGTCCTGGCAGGTCACACCCATGACTTTTCCCCCCAGGTCCTGGCAGTAATTTGTGCCCTGTCCCCCCCCAGGTCCTGGAAGACAACGACTACGGGCGCGCCGTGGACTGGTGGGGGCTGGGCGTGGTCATGTACGAGATGCTGTGCGGGCGCCTCCCGTTCTACAGCGCCGACCACGAGCGGCTCTTCGAGCTCATCCTGCTGGGGGAGCTGCGGTTCCCCAAATCCCTGGGGCCCGAGAGCCGCTCCCTGCTGGCCGGGCTGCTCAAAAAGGACCCTAAGGAAAGGTGAGATACACCTGGGGTACACCTGGGGTACCCACACACACCTGGGATACACCTGGGTACACCTGGGGTACCCACACACACCTGGGGTACACCTGGGGTACACCTGGGGTACCCACACACACCTGGCACTGCACCACGAGCGGCTCTTCGAGCTCATCCTGCTGGGGGAGCTGCGGTTCCCCAAGGCCCTGTGGCCCGAGAGCCGCTCCCTGCTGGCCGGGCTGTTACAGAAGATCCCAAAGAAAGGTGAGATACACCTGGGGTACACCTGGGGTACACCTGGGATACACCTGGGTACCCACACACACCTGGCACATTGAGTTCCTGCAGTCCCTGGGGCCCGAGAGCCACTCCCTGCTGGCCGGGCTGCTGAGGAAGGACCCCAAGGAAAGGTGAGATACACCTGGGGTACAGCTGGGATACACCTGGGTACCCACACACACCTGGGATACACCTGGGGTACAGCTGGGATACACCTGGGGTACACCTGGGATACACCTGGGATACACATGGGATACACCTGGGGTACACCTGGGTACCCAAACACACCTGGCACATTGAGTTCCTGCAGTCCCTGGGGCCCGAGAGCCGCTCCCTGCTGGCCGGGCTGCTGAGGAAGGATCCCAAGGAAAGGTGAGATACACCTGGTGAGATACACACACACCTGGGATACACCTGGGATACACCTGGGATACACCTGGGGTACCAAACACACCTGGGGTACACCTGGGATACACCTGGGATACACCTGGGATACACCTGGGGTACCAAACACACCTGGGATACACCTGGGGTACACCTGGGTACCCACACACACCTGGCACTGCACCACGAGCGGCTCTTCGAGCTCATCCTGCTGGGGGAGCTGCGCTTCCCGAAATCCCTGGGGCCCGAGAGCCGCTCCCTGCTGGGGGGGCTGCTGAGGAAGGACCCTAAGGAAAGGTGAGATACACCTGGGATACACCTGGGGTACACCTGGGATACACCTGGGTACCCACACACACCTGGGTACCCACACACACCTGGTGAGATACACACACACCTGGGATACACCTGGGGTACACCTGGGGTACACCTGGGATACACCTGGGGTACACCTG
This sequence comes from Zonotrichia leucophrys gambelii, assembly GCF_028769735.1. Taxonomy (NCBI): domain Eukaryota; kingdom Metazoa; phylum Chordata; class Aves; order Passeriformes; family Passerellidae; genus Zonotrichia; species Zonotrichia leucophrys. Next base: position 217,057 of record NW_026992278.1, read on the forward strand.
GGTACCCACACACACCTGGGATACACCTGGGTACACCTGGGGTGCACCTGGGATACACCTAAGATACACCTGGGTACCCACACACACCTGGGATACACCTGGGGTACACCTGGGATACACCTGGGATACACCTGGGATACACCTGGGGTACACCTGGGTACCCAAACACACCTGGGATACACCTGGGTACACCTGGGATACACCTGGGTACCCACACACACCTGGGATACACCTGGGGTACACCTGGGATACACCTGGGATACACCTGGGGTACACCTGGGGTACACCTGGGTACCCACACACACCTGGCACTGCACCACGAGCGGCTCTTCGAGCTCATCCTGCTGGGGGAGCTGCGCTTCCCGAAATCCCTGGGGCCCGAGAGCCGCTCCCTGCTGGGGGGGCTGCTGAGGAAGGATCCCAAGGAAAGGTGAGATACACCTGGGGTACACCTGGGGTACACCTGGGGCACAGCTGGGGTACACCTGGGGTACACCTGAGGTACACCTGGGTACCCACACACACCTGAGATATACCTGGGGTACACCTGAGATACACCTGGGTACCCACGCACACCTGGCACATTGAGTTCCTGCAGTCCCTGGGGCCCGAGAGCCGCTCCCTGCTGGGGGGGCTGCTGAGGAAGGACCCCAAGGAAAGGTGAGATACACCTGGGATACACCTGGGGTACACCTGGGGTACCAAACACACCTGGGGTACACCTGGGTACAGCTGGGTACACCTGGGGTACCCACACACACCTGGCACTGCACCACGGGCGGCTCTTCGAGCTCATCCTGCTGGGGGAGCTGCAGTTCCCCAGAGCCCTGGGGCCCGAGAGCCGCTCCCTGCTGGGGGGGCTGCTGAGGAAGGATCCCAAGGAAAGGTGAGATACACCTGGGATACACCTGGGATACACCTGGGATACACCTGGGTACCCACACACACCTGGGATACACCTGGGGTACACCTGGGATACACCTGGGTACCCACACACACCTGGGTACCCACACACACCTGGGATACACCTGGGGTACACCTGGGATACACCTGGGTACCCACACACACCTGGGTACCCACACACACCTGGCACATTGAGTTCCTGCAGTCCCTGGGGCCCGAGAGCCGCTCCCTGCTGGCCGGGCTGCTAAAGAAAGATCCCAAGGAAAGGTGAGATACACCTGGGATACACCTGGGATACACCTGAGATACACCTGGGGTACACCTGGGGTACCCACACACACCTGGGATACACCTGGGTACACCTGGGGTACACCTGGGGTACACCTGGGATACACCTGGGATACACCTGGGTACCCACACACACCTGGGATACACCTGGGTACACCTGGGGTACACCTGGGGTACACCTGGGTACCAAACACACCTGGGGTACACCTGGGATACACCTGGGTACCCACACACACCTGGGATACACCTGGGGTACACCTGGGGTACACCTGGGATACACCTGGGTACCCACACACACCTGGGGTACACCTGGGGTACACCTGGGGTATACCTGAGGTACACCTGGGGTACCAACTGGGGCACACCTGGGGTACACCTGGGTACCCACACACACCTGGCACATTGAGTTCCTGCAGTCCCTGGGGCCCGAGAGCCGCTCCCTGCTGGGGGGGCTGCTAAAGAAAGATCCCAAGGAAAGGTGAGATACACCTGGTGAGATACACACACACCTGGGTACACCTGGGATACACCTGGGGTACACCTGGGTACCCACACACACTTGGGGTACACCTGGGATACACCTGGGCACACCTGTATTGACCTGCTAACACACCTGTGCCCACCTGTACTCACCTGTGCCCACCTGGTGCCACACCTCTATTCACGTGTGCCCTCACCTGCCCTCACCTGTACCCACCTGTACCCACCTGTGCCCTCACCTGTGCCCCCTGTGCCCTCACCTGCCCTCACCTGTGCCCACCTGTGCCCACCTGTGCCCTCACCTGTGCCCACCTGTGCCCACCTGTGCCCTCACCTGCCCTCACCTGTGCCCCCCTGTACCCACCTGTGCCCACCTGCCCTCACCTGTACCCACCTGTGCCCACCTGTGCCCACCTGTGCCCTCACCTGTGCCCACCTGTGCCCTCACCTGTGCCCCCACCTGTGCCCTCACCTGTGCCCACCTGTGCCCTCACCTGTGCCCACCTGTGCCCACCTGTGCCCACCTGGTGCCACACCTCTATTCACCTGTCCCCTCACCAGTGCCCACCTGTACCCATCTATGCCCACCTGTGCTCACCTGTATTGACCTGCTGAGACACCTGTGCCCTCACCTTTTCTCATTTGTTCTCACCTTTATTCACCCTGGCACACCTGTGCCCCCCTGTGCCCACATCTGTCCTCACCTGTACCCACCCGTGCGCTCACCTGTGCCCCCCTGTGCCCACCTGTGCCCACCTGCCCTCACCTGTACCCACACACCTGTACACACCTGTGCCCCCCTGTGCCCACATCTGTCCTCACCTGTACCCACCCGTGCGCTCACCTGTGCCCTCAACTGTACCCACCTGTACCCACCTGTACCCACCTGTACCCACCTGTGCCCACATCTGCCCTCACCTGTGCCCACCTGTACCCACCTGTACCCACCTGTCCCCACCTGTGCCCACCTGCCCTCACCTGTGCCCCTGTGCCGTGCAGGCTGGGCGGGGGCCCGGGCGACGCCCGCGAGGTGATGCAGCATCGCTTCTTCGCGGGCATCGATTGGCTGGACGTGGTGCAGAGGAAGGTGAGGCCCCGCCCCCGGCCCCGCCCCCCCCGGGTGTGACCCCCTGGCACTCACCTGGCGCTTGGCCCCGCCCCCCCAGCTGGTGCCGCCCTTCCGGCCGCAGGTGACGTCGGAGGTGGACACGCGGTACTTCGACGAGGAGTTCACGGCGCAGAGCATCACGGTGACGCCCCCCGAGAGATGTGAGAGCTCACCTGGGGGTACCTGTGCCCTTACCTGTGCCCTTACCTGTGCCCTTACCTGTGCCCTTATCTGTGCCCTTATCTGTACCTGTCACTGATCCCCCCTGTCCATCACGGTGACGCCCCCCGAGAGATGTGAGAGCTCACCTGGGGGTACCTGGGCTCACCTGTGCCCTTACCTGTGCCCTTACCTGTGTCCTTATCTGTGCCCTTACCTGTCCTGTTATCTGTACCTGTCCCTGATCCCCCCTGTCCATCACGGTGACGCCCCCCGAGAGATGTGAGAGCTCACCTGGGCTCACCTGTGCCCTTATCTGTGCCCTTATCTGTGTCCTTACCTGTGCCCTTATCTGTGCCCTTATCTCTGTCCTTATCTGTGTCCTTATCTGTGTCCTTACCTGTCCTGTTATCTGTACCTGTCCCTGATCCCCTCTGTCCATCACGGTCACGCCCCCCGAGAGATGTGAGAGCTCACCTGTGCCTTACCCGTCCTGTTACCTGTCCCTTCACCTGTGTCCTTACCTGTGTCCTTACCTGTGCTGTTATCTGTACCTGTCCCTGATCCCCCTCGTCCATCACGGTCACGCCCCCCGAGAGATGTGAGAGCTCACCTGGGGGTACCTGGGCTCACCTGTCCTTACCTGTGCTGTCACTGACCCCTCACCTGTCCCTCCCCTGTCCCTCACGTGTCCCCACCTGTCCCCAGGTGAGCTCCTGGACTCTCCGGACTGCGACCATCAGACGCATTTCCCACAGTTCTCCTACTCGGCCAGCATCCGCGAGTGACACCTGGCACACCTGGGGGCACCTGGGCACACCTGGGCACACCTGGGGGCACCTGGGGACAGCTTGGACACACCTGGGGACACCTGGGACACACCTGGGACACCTGGGCACACCTGGGGGCACCTGGGCACACCTGGGACACACCTGGGACACCTGGGCACACCCACCTGGACACGTGGCACACCTGTGTGCCACCCACTTCAGCACCTGGGCACACCTGGCACACCTGTGTCCCACCTGTGCCCCTCCCCCACCTGTCTGCCAGGCACTCTGGCCCCTCCCCTGTGTCATATGGCCCCACCCCCAGGCTCTAGAACCCCGCCCCCTGGTGCTCTGGCCCCGCCCCCCAGTGCTCAGCCTCCGCCCCCAGGCTCTCTGGCCCCTCCCCTGTGTCATATGGCCCCGCCCCCAGGCTCTAGAACCCCGCCCCCTGGTGCTCTGGCCCCGCCCCCAGGCTCTATAACCCCGCCCCCAGGCTCTCTGGCCCCGCCCCCAGGCTCTCTGGCCCCGCCCCCTCCCCCGCCATTTTTGGGCCATTTTGGTGCCGTTTTTTGAGGTTTTTTTGGAAAAACCTCGATGTGGCCTTGAGCCCCCGGAGCTCCCAGTTCAAACCAGTTCAAACCAGTCCCTCCCAGTGCCTTCAGTCCATCCCAGTTTGTCCCAGTTCAATCCCAGTCCATCCCAGTTCATCCCATTGTCCCTTCCCAGTCCCCACCCAGTTCAATCCCAGTTCAACCCATTATCCTGGCCCAGTTCAATCCCAGTTCAAACCAGTCCATCCCAGTCCCTCCCAGTTCAAACCAGTATCCCATTGTTCCCCATCCCAGTTCAAACCAGTCCATCCCAGTTCAATCCCAGTCCAACCCATTATCCTGGCCCAGTTCAATCCCAGTTCAAACCAGTCCATCCCAGTCCCTCCCAGTTCAAACCAGTATCCCATTGTCCCCCATCCCAGTTCAATCCCAGTCCATCCCAGTGTCCGTTATCTCAGCCCAGTTCAATCCCAGTCCCTCCCAGTCCAGCCCAGTTTCCTCCCAGTCCATGCCAGTTCAATCCCAGCATGTCCCAGTTCAAACCAGTTCAATCCCAGTCCTTCCCAATCCTTCCCAGTCCCTCCCAGTTTGTCCCAATCCCCTCCCAGTCCCTCCCAGTTTGTCCCAGTTCAATCCCAGTTCCCTCCCAGTTCATCCCAGTCCATCCCAGTTCAATCCAAATCTCTCCCAGTTCAAACCAGTTCAATCCCAGTCCATCCCAGTTTGTCCGAATTTGTCCCAATCCCCTCCCAGTTTATCCCAGTTTGTCCCAGTCCATCCCACTTTGTCCCAATCCCCTCCCAGTTTATCCCAGTTTGTCCCATTTCAAACCAGTTCAAACCAGTCCATCCCAGTTCCCTCCCAGTTCTGGGGCCCCTCCCCCACCAGCGCTGCCTCTGAGCCCCTCCCTCCCCTCATTCTGGGGGTGGGGGAGGGGTGGAAATCGCAAAAAAAAAAAAAAAATTCTTTTTTTTTCCTCTGGAATTGCCCAAATCCGGCGGAATTCGTGGGAAAAATACGGGGGGGGGGGGCGGGGGGAGGGGCGGGGGCGGGGTGGGGAAGGGGCGGGGCAAAAAAAAATCAATAAAAATTGAAATTTTTTCATTCTTTTTCGCTTTCTTTTGGGAATTTTTTGACCTCATCCTAAATCTGTGACGCCCCCAAATGTTCCCAAAAATCCCCAAAATTTTTTTAACCCCGATGCCCCAAAAATCCCCAAAAAAACCCCAAAATTACGCACCAATCCCCCACTAAATGCCCCCAAAAATCCCAAAAATTTTTTAAAAATCCCCAATTTTTTGCCATCCGTCCCCCAATGTCCCCAAATATCCCCAAAAATCCCCAAAATCCCCCAAATCCTCAAGTTTTTCACCCTTCCCCCCAAAATATCCCCAAAAATCCCCCAAAAAATCCCCCAAAATCCCCAAACTTTTTTCACCCCTCCCCCGCAATATCCCCAAATCCCCCCAGACCCCCCCAAATCCCTCTCAGGACCCTCCCCCCGTATCCCAAATGTCCCCAAAATTCCAAAAACCCCAAAAATCCCGAAAAAATCCCAAAATTTTCTCCCCGCCCCCCCACCAAGTATCCCCCGATCCATCGCTCTGCGCTCGATTGCTCCTCCCCGGCAGCTCTCCCTGCTCGCTTTGATCGGCAGCTCATTCAGCCAGTGAGCGAGCGAGGCGGGCTCAGCGCTGCCCAATGGGAGCGCGCGGTGCGGAGGGGGCGGGGCCTCGGCGGCGGCGCGAGGCGGCGGCGGGAGCCATGAAGTGAGGGGGGGGAGGGGCGGGAAAAGGGGGCGCTGAGGGGGGGTCGGGGGGAATTCGGGGACTTTGGGGAATTTTTCGGGATTTTGGGAGAATTTTGGAGGATCTGAGGGGGTTTTGTGTTTTTTTTGGGGGGATTTGAGGGGATTTTGGGAAGTTGTGGGAGATCTGAGGGGAAATTGGGGGATTTTAGGGCGATTTGAGGGGATTTTCGGGAAGTTTGGGGGGATTTGGGAAGTTTTGGGGAATTTGAGGCGATTTGGGGGAAAATTTGGGGGGATTTGAGGAGATTTTGGGGGAACTGGGGGGACTTGAGTGAATTTTAGGAAGTTTTGGGTGATCTGAGAGAATTTTGAGGAGACCTGAGGGAATTTTTTAGGTTCTGAGGGGATTTTGGGGGGGGTGGGAATTTTTGGGGGAATTTTTGGAGGGTCTGAGGGGATTTGGGGGAAACTTTGGAGGTTCTGAGGGGATTTGGGGCGGAATTGGGGGGACTTGAGAGAATTTTGGGGGAGATCTGAGGGGAATTTGGGGGACTTGAGTAAATGTTGGGGGAATTTGGGGATTTTTGGGGGGATTTGAGGGAATTTGGGGGAGTTTTGGGGGATCTGAGGGAAACTGGAGGAACTCGGGAGAATTTTTTGCTTTTTTTGGAGGGGGGGGGATCTGAGGGAATTTTGGGGGGGATCTGAGGGGATTTTAGGGGGATCTGAGGGGATTTTGGGGGGATTTGAGGGAATTTTGGGGGGGATCTGAGGGGATTTTGGGGGGATTTGAGGGAATTTTGAGGGGGATCTGAGGGGATTTTAGGGGGATTTGAGGGAGTTTGGGGTATTTTGGGTCGATCTGAGGCGATTTTGGGGGGACTTGGGGGGATTTTTCGGGGATTTGAGTGGATTTGGGGGGGATCTGGGCGGATTTTGAGGGATTTTGAGGGGATTTTGGGAAGATCCACCAGATCCCCTCAGGCTG